>NW_021823600.1:0-21891 GCF_006345805.1 Octopus sinensis | reverse complement strand
GGTCGATCTAAAACTTCTGGCCTTGTGCCTAGAGTAGAAAAGAATCACCTGCATGTTATTTTCACGAGCAGGCTGCTTTGTCGATCGGATCAACAGGAACCCTCGTTATCGTAACCGATGGAATGCCACTTTAAGAACGTCTCACTTTTCTCCTTTACTCCTTTGTTTTCATACACACTTTCTCCGACGGTGCTATTTCTTTCGTTTCTTTCATTTCTTTTCTTTCTCTCCGAAGCGGGTGACATACTCGATTTCCTTTTCCTTCTTTTCGTCTTACACACCCTCTTTCTTTCCGTCTTTCTGCCTCTCCACATGTTACTCTTAATCTCACCATCTATTAATCATTCTCTCGAACGAAATGATTATCGACATCTCTTCCCGTTCCCGTTCTTTAAAAACTGAGACCAACGACGCGGTTGACTTTGCCTTTCATCCATTCACCAGGTGGAGGGGCGGCGTCGATAAAACAACTAATTCTTACCTAGTTAAACATGGGAGTGGATATAATCAATTTACCATACACTCTAAATTTGCTGATCTTGTTTGAAAATTTGAAAATTTCATTATTGTTATTTTTAATCGGCAGACATAACCAAGTGACTCAAAGTTCGAGACTATCGTTTGATGAGTGCGTTTATGTACGAAACTCTCAGACCTTGTGCTGCTTCGTAACTTTCAACAATTAAAACTAATGATCTTTTCTATTAAAGGCACAAGGGGGCTAATCGATTACATCGACCCCAGTGCTCAAGTGGTATTTTATTGTTATCAACTTCAAAGAGATAAAAGTCGACCACGGCGGAATTTGAAATCAGAACGTAAAGACGGACGAAATGCCTATTTCTTTACTACTCACAAGGGGCTAAACACAGAGGGGACAAACAAGGACAGACAGGGGATTAAGTCGATTACATCGACCCCAGTGCGCAACTGGTACTTAATTTATCGACTCCGAAAGGATGAAAGGCAAAGTCGACCTCGGCGGAATTCTACCAAACAGAGTTGTTCAACTAAACCCTTCATGGCAGTACCCCATCATGGTTGCAGTCCAATAACTGAAACAATTAAAAGACACACACACACACACGTGTGTATATATACATAGTTAATCCAAACATGAAAACACAAAGAGAAAACACAACAACGCGAGGACGTGGAACAAGTATAGTGTTATTGGACGCTCAGGAAAAGAAAGAAAGAAGGAGAATTTAACGTTTCGAGCGGAGCTCTTCGTCGGAAACATAGAAAAAGGAAAGATCCAAGGAAGGGAAGACGGGGGAAAAATCGCCAACGATACACACGCGATATATATATATAACGGAAGAAATCGTGTGAACAAGTAAATGTAGAACTGCTGTTGTTATGTTCACAGCTCCACGTAGATTTTCATAATCCTGTCTGCTTTTTGTAGTATTCTGTTAATTTATACAATAAAGTGTTCCCCGAGAATCCATTGTGGTTGAGCATTTATTTACATTTTGAACATCTATCACAGGACTCCAAACTATCATAATGGTGAAACGCACATTGAAACTGTAGAATATATTTGTGTTCATCCTTAATTTTTGAAGCTCCCACACGCGGTCGTTGCTGAAAAACATTCAACTCTATATTAATTATAATGAATAAACTTATATAATGATATATGAATATAAACTCAACAACTTAAAGCTGGTGTGCGGTGCAAAAATAAATGCTGTGATCTGTGTGTTTGTGTTTGTGTGTGTATGTGTATGTGTGTATGTGTGTGTATGTTTATGGTATTTTGTCTTACTACCCAACTCTTCTCTCTTTAAACTATTATACAACAGTTGATCTTAATCATACACATCGTATTATAAAGCCACCAGTGATTCAGATCCCTGTCTCCTCACCATTCAATGCAGACGACAATCGTATACCATATTTTGAATATCGAAAAATTATTCAATTATATTCATTGAAAATTCTTTTTTATTGGTATGTCTTTGTTCCATATTCTTTGTTCTTTGATTATAATAATAATAATAAAATAATAAAAACATATACGCATATGTATATATATAATCATACAAAAAGAAGAAAATGGTTGCTGGAAGACAGCATTCTAAGATTTCTGTCTGCCAACTTGGATAAATGGCGCATCAAGTTGTCTGCGTTCGTAAGTATACTTATATTATTTGCTTGTATGAATATCGTGAATATATATATCCATGTATGTTCATACTGTATCGTATGTATGCGTATTATGAATGTGTTTGTTCGTGTATCCGTATACAAATCTCTATATTCTTGAGTATGATAGCATGTGTATGTGTGTGTGTATTTGTGAAAGAACGTGAGGGAGGAAAGGACGGTGAGGTGTGGGTGAAGGGTTTGAGTACTATTAAATGGCTTATAACGTTTTAGTATATGTGTATATGTAAGCATACTGCTGGCGTGTATTTGTGTGTTCGGGTGCATATATATATATGTATGGCTGTGTATGTTCATGCATACGACTTTGATAGTCAACTTAGTTTTAAGTACTTCCACTCAGTTTAAGTGTTTGTGTATGTCTACGAATCTATGTACTTGTACATAATTATAGCATATATATATATTAGATATATATATATATTATATATATATATACAATTATACATATATATATATATATATATATATATGTATATATATGCTATAATTATGTGCAAGTACAGATTCGTATATATATATATATATATATATATATATATTATATATGGAGCATATATGTCTGGGTAGGTGTGTGTGTGTATTTATATTATGAGATATATATATATATATTATAGTATAACTTCTACATATATATATATAGTCATGCATACGTCATATATATATATATATATATTTGTGAGTGTGTATTTATATTTGATGTATGTATACTGTATACACACCTATACATAAAACACACACATGCATACACACACACACACACTATATATATAAAAGAAAAAATGAGAAGCAGACAGCCAGACACATTCACGCACTCACAGATATATATATATATACAAATAATAATATATATATATATATATATATATATATATAATATATATATATAGAATGATACCTTTTAGTGAGCACCTTGAGAATGCGCAAAGCAACTACTGCCACAATTTTTAATCTTCCCATTTTACCAATGTGCTTTCGATCATCAACACAAATGAGACTGAACAAGGAAACATTCTTCATTGAAAAGTACAAACCCAGACTCAACCATCCGAACATACTGACACAGAGAAATTAACAAGGAAAGGGAAAAAAAAATTTAAGCGATTATCTCCCCTACACCGGAAAAAATCACTCACTACCTCCCCTTATTTAGAAATCTCCTGAAATAAAAACAAGATAATTCCATGCAATATAAACATAACGTCACAGAAATTTGAAAAGCTACACGCGAAACCGGTATTTCTTTAAAATTTTTTAAATTATGTCATTTTAAGGAAAGGGAAAAAAATTTTTCCAATATTCTCCAGACATTTGACACAAATATATATATTTTTAACATTTAAGCCTTCTGTCGTTTTTTTCACACTTTACTATTTTCTTATATATTCACCCACGTGCTTTACAAACAAACTTTTTATCTATATATATATATATTTTGTATATTGTATGTATATGTATATGTTGCCGAGTTTCATGTGAATATGTTTCCTGTTATTGCTCCTGGTACGTATTTAAACGTTCCCAACTTATTCTCTCCCAGAATCTCTCTCCCTTCCTCCCTTTCTTCCTTTCTCCCCTTTCCTCTCTCTTTCTCTCTCCTTCACTCACTCGAGATATTTCCCCACCGCCTTTTTCAGTGGTTCATTATATTTTACCGATGGCTACAGTGACCACTTCAGTGATTCATTCGCCACTCAGTCATAGCGTCCTACGCCTGTTATGTATTAAATATATATGTTGGGGAATTTTTAACGATTGATTAGCTTCTGTTATACATCGGCTGATTAGGTGAATAGTAAATGAAATGTCCAAATAAGTCATTTGTTAGATACAAAATCATAGACCCGAATACCGGTTGAGTGGTTGAATATTCTTAATGATTAAAATATGTCCGCTTAGACGCACTAAATCACACAGACACACATAGCCACACACATGCTCATCTATGCAGATATATACATATACACCAATTTGTATGTGTGTGTGTGTGTGCCTGGTGCTTAGCCTGTCGCTCTTCTTTTGCCGAAATGCTAAGTTACAGGGACGTAAACAAACTAACAAGGCTTTGGTCGACACTGAGCCATAGTAGAAGACGCAAATAGTTCCACATAGTGGGATTGAACCCGGAACCGTGTTGTTGGGAAGCAAACTTCTTGTTGCGCTGTCACAATAGTACACATACGCACACATACAGAGTATACGCACTCATATCAATGGAACAAAAATATACTCATCCACCCATCTTCTCCACCCTGTATTCCTGGGCGGGTCGTTGGTGTAGAGTATTCAAGCACCTTCTCTATATGGGTCCCATCTGAATCAACCTTCATTAGATTCTCCGGATGGATTCCCAAAAGTGACCAATTGAGTCTGTAGAAATTATCCAACCATCCCGTTTTTGCTTTACTCCTAGGTCTCCTGCCGTTTGGCTGAGCTTGAAGAATCTCTCCGGTATATATATCCATGCATATACAGACATCTCCAAACACTTTGATATACAGGTACATGAAAGCATCAATATACGCGCAGGAATGACTGTGTAGTATGTAGCTTGCTTACGAACCACATGGCTCCGGGTTCAGTCCCATTGCGTGGCACCTTGGGCAAGTGTCTTCAACTATAGCCTCAGGTGACCAAAGCCTTGTGAGAGGATTTGGTAGACGGAAACTGAAAGAAGCCCGTCGTATATATGTGTATATTATATATATATATATATATATATATATATATATATATATATATATATATATGTAGTGTCTGTGTATATTTTGTGTGTCTATGTTTGTAGACGGAAACTGAAAGAAGCCTGTCGTATATATGTATATATATATATGTGTTTGTTTGTGTGTCTGTGTTTGTTCCCCTAGCATTGTTGACAACCGATGCTGGGTGTTTACGTCCCCGTCACTTAGCGGTTCGGCAAAAGAGACCGATACAATAAGTACTGGGTTTCCAAAGAATAAGTCCTGGGGTCGATTTGCCCGACTAAAGGCGGTGCTCCAGCATGGCCGCAGTCAAATGACTGAAACAAGTAAAAGAAAGAAAATGAAAATACACATACATATAAAAATATACACGTATATGAAATTATATAACCATGCACGCCAGCATGCAGTTTCACAACCCACGTTAAGTTCCATGTCTGTAGTAACTTAGCTTAGTTAGCACGCCGGGCGATAAGCTTAGCGGTATTTCGTCTGCCGCTACGTTCTGAGTTCAAATTCCGCAGAGGCCGACTTTGCCTTTCATCCTTTTGGGGTCGATTAAATAAGTACCAGTTACGCACTGGAGTCGATATTATCGACTTAATCCGTTTGTCTGTCCTTGTTTGTCCCCTCTATCTTTAGCCCCTAGTGGGTAGTAAAGAAATGAAAATAGGTATTTCGTCTGCCGATACGTTCTGAGTTCAAATTCCGCCGAGGTCGACTTTGCCTTTTATCCTTTCGAGGTCGATAAATTAAGTACCAGTTACACCCTGGGGTCGATGTAATCGACATAATCCCTTTGTCTGTCCTTGTTTGTCCCCTCTATGTTTAGCCCCTTGTGGGCAATAAAGAAATAAATAACTTAGCTATGACTTCTGAATACGAAGAAGAAGTTGTTCGACCTGGAGAGAATTCTTGTAGATCAAGAATTCTCTCTGCGTCGAAACACTTCTTCTTCGCATTGCACCTTCGCATTGTATATACATATACAAATGTACCATCACCACGATTATCACCATCGTCATCATCACCATCGTCGTCGTCGTCATCATCATCATCATCATCATCATCATCATCATCATCATCATCATCATCATCATCATCATCACCACCACCATCACAACTATTATCACCATTATCACCATCATCACCACTATCACCATCATCACCATCATCATCATCATCACCATCATCACCATCATCATCATCACCATCATCATCATCTTCAAAATCGCCATCATTTTCATCATCATCATCATCATCATTACTACCTCCACCATCACCACCATTGTTACCATCATTAGCAGCACCGGTATCACCACCACAACTACCACCATCACTACCACCACTGCCGTCACCGTCGTCGTCGTCGTCGTCGTCATCATCATCATCAGTAACAGATATACAGTCGTGATGGTCACGACCACACACCGTGCGTCAGCTGCAAGTCGTCGTTCGTAGATTGGAAGTTATCGTTAGTCGTGTTATGCAGACTACCACCACCACCGGTAGATGATGGTGGTGGTGGTAGTGGTGGTTTTAATAGTAGTAGTAATAGTGGCGCTGAAGTGATTGGTGGTAGTAGTAGTAGTAGTAAATGTTGTGGTGATCGGTGGGATGGTGATGTTGGTGGTGGTGGTGCTACAAGTAGTAGAAGTGGTGATGGCGATGGTGATGGTGGTGGTAATTTCTCCAGGAAGACCTATTTTGATTGACATGAGCACGTCAGACAAACACTACAAAAGAAGCAAAACAAGAAAAAGAAACAATAAATATATATATATAATAAATATATATATATATATAAAATACTTGTTGCAGAGAAAGCATCTCATTCGTCCTTCTCTTTCTCTCATTTTTTCTTCTTTCTTTAAATTTTTCTCTTTATCTAATTACTTTCTGTTGCATATAATGAAATAGAAAGATACCTTTGACAAACTAAAAATTTATTTACATTATGATATAATATACTATAAAAAATATAATATAGGCGCAGGAGTGGCTGTGTGGAAAGTAGCTTGCTTACCAACCACATGGTTCCGAGTTCATTCCCACTGCGTGGCACCTTGGCCGACCAAAGCCTTGTGAGTGGGTTTGGTGGACGGAAACTGAAAGAAACCCTTCGTATATATGTATATATGTTTGTGTGTCTGTGTTTGTCTCCCCAACATCACTTGATAACTGATGGTGGTGTATTTACGTCTCTGTAACTTAGCGGTTCGGCAAAAGAATCCGATAGAATAAGTACTAGACTTCCAAAGAATAAGTCCTGGGGTTGATTTGCTCGGCTACAGACAGTGCGGCAGCATGGCCGCAGTCAAATGACTGAAACAAGTAAAAGAGTAAAAGAGTATAAGATAACATAACAAATTTAAAAAGAAAAACACGTTTAAAGCCATCAATTTGTTTCGACTTGTATACACTAATGAATTTATAAAAAAATTCCTATCTATGTATGCTAGCCTCTTCAGGGCTTTGATTAAAAAAATCATACGAAATTCCATGTAAGGACTGCCAAATTGCAAACATTGCAAAAAAATACTCATTCAAAAATACCTATGTTTGGAAGCGTTAGCGTTAACAATACAAATACATAAGTAAAACAGAAAGAAAAACAAAATTCAAATGGATAAAATAATTAAGTAAAGAAAATTTACAATGGTCATAAAATGTTCTTATGGATCTCCAATAATATTAATCTAAAAGTATTTTAATCGAAAATAATCACTGGCTACTGGCCATTTTGTAGTATAATATCAATACCTATATAATATGTAATATATTAAAAAAATTGTGGAGTAGGAAATATATTTTATTTAAAATTACTCATGGAAAAAGATAAATAAATAAGGATATCTTTAATTCTGACACTAAATTCAATAAAAAAATTTCTTAATCGCTAATTCATAAATAAAAAGATCAGAATAGATTTTTCAGTATCTAAAAATTTATTTAGAATTATCTTGTCATTTAATAATAAGAAAAAATTAGACAGTTTTTATAATAATAGAAATAATAATCCTATTATTGATAATGAAGTCGCTAGAACTTATGATTGTAGATTTAAGGATAATTGTTATTTCAATAAATTTTGTATGCAAAATAATCTTGTATATAGATGTAGGGTTGAATCTGAAGGGAAAAGTTATTTTTACATTAAGTCAACTGAAAATTTTGTTAAAAAAAAACGAATTGCAAACCATGAGTATACATTTAGGAATAGGGAATAGTTGTACAGTATTAGTTTGAGTAAATTAATATGGAAATTAAAGGATAGTACGAAATTGTACAACATTAAATGGCAAATACTTAGTCATGTTAGATCGCATAAAATTGCTGTGATAAATGTAACCGTGTGGATGAATTATATCAAATCTTAACATCTGATAAGAAATAGCTTAATGACAGATGTGAGCGTGTTCTATCTTGTACACACTATTCTAAATATGTGTTTAGAAAATTTTATTAAGATACATGGATAAATGGCGCATCAAGTTGTCTGCGTTCGTAAGATATTATAGATACATGTATGTATCTATATGTATGTACATGTATGTATGTATGTATGTATGTATGTATGTATGTATGTATGAAGGACATCATGCTCGGAATGGTCAGTGGCAAGAGAGGAAGAGGCCGACCAAGAACCCGCTGGCTTGACACTATCAAGAGTGATACCGGAATGGACATAGCCAATCTGAAAGAAGCGGCCCAGGATAGAACTGACTGGAGGACACTGATCCAACGAGTAACCGAGAGTCGACTTCGACTGAGCGGATAGATAGATAGATGTATATATGTATGTATGTATGTATGTATGTATGTATGTATGTATGTATGTATGTATGTATGTATGTATATATGTATGTATGTATGTATGTATGTATGTATATGCGTATGTGTATGATTGTGAATATTTATATATATATATATATAATATTATTGGAGATACATAAGAACATTTTATGACCGTTACTCTTTTTTACTTAGTTGTTTCAGTCATTTGACTGCGGCCATACTGGAGCACCGCCTTTCGTCGAGCAAATCGACCCAGGAATTATTCTTTGGAAGTCTAGTACTTATTCTATCGGACTCTTTTGCCGAACCGCCAAGTTACGGGGACGTAAGCACACCAGCGTTGGTTGTCGAGCAATGTTGAGGGGGAAAAACACAGACACACGGACACACACACATACATATGCATATACATATATACGACGGACTTCTTTCAGTGTCCGTCTACCAAATCCACTCAAAAGGCTTTGGTCGGCTTAAGGCTATAGTAGAAGACACTTGCCCAAGGTGCCACGCAGTAGGACTGAACCCGGAACCATGTGGTTGGTAAGCAAGCTACTTACCACACATGTAAATTTTATCCAATTGAATTTTATTGTTCTTTTTATTGAACTTAGTATGTATTTGAATTATTAACGCTCACGCTTCTAAACATAGGTATTTTTGAATGAGTATTTTTGCAATGTTTGCAATTTGGCAGCCCTTACATGGAATTTCGTATGCTTTTTGTGCCAAAGTCCAGAAGAGGTTTGTATACACAGACAGGAATTTTTTTATAGATTCACTACTGTATATAAGTCGAAACAATATGTTGGTTTTACATGTGTTTTTTTAAATGTTATGTTATCGAATTTAATTATAGCCATGAAATGTACGTTGTGTTTTTACTGATTATATATTGATTATTCATTCTTATAATTTCTTTGATCTAGTTATATGTTTTAAAAAAATATATTTTGATTATAATGATTAATTGATTAATATCTATGATTTGGTTTATGTCTATCATTGTTTGAATTGCATAATAGTGGTTTTTCTCTAATTTATATATATATTACACACACACACACACACACACACACACACACACACATAATAGAATAAGAAAAAGGAAGTTCTTGGTACATTATTATATATTTTTAAAAATGAGTAGAGGTGACTATAAAAAATGGCTGACTTGGAACCTTCCTTACGTTGGATCTGGAACTCACAGAAGGTTGTGAAGCTGCATGTCGGCGTGCATGGTTGTATAATTTTATATATGTGTATATTTATATGTATTTGCATATTGATGTGTTCATATACATGTACATAACTCCATGTCCCCCTACATGGCCTTGCTTTTTGCTTTTTGAGCCAAAAAATTAACTAACTAACTAACATGTATATCAAAATGTTTGGAGATGCACGTACATGCATGGAGATGCGAGCGTATTTGGTAGACGGAAACTGAACGAAGCCCGTTATATATATATATGTATATATGTTTGTGCGTCTGTGTTTGTCTCCCCCCCCACCATCGCTTGACAACTGATGTTGGCGTGTCTACATCCCCGTAACCTAGCGGTTCGGCGAAAGAGCCCGATAGAATAAGTACTTGGCTTAGAAAGAATAAGTCCTGGGCCCGATTTGTTCAACTAAAGGCGGTGCTCCAGCATGGCTGCAGTGAAATGACTGAAACAAGTAAATGAATATATACATACATGATGTGTATGTTTTCTTTACTCTGGCGATTGTCAATGATTCTAGGCAGACGTAGCTGGTATTTTGAACAAACCGATCGACCACTTTATTTACTCCCGTCTACCGTTTCATTGGATGGAAGCACTCCGTCGGTTACGATGACGACGGTTCCGGTTGATCCGATCAACGGAACAGCCTACTCGTGAAATTAACGTGTAAGTGGCTGAGCACTCCACAGACACGTGTACCCTTAACGTAGTTCTCGGGGATATTCAGCGTGACACAGAGAGTGACAAGGCCGGCCCTTTGAAATACAGGTACAACAGAAACAGGAAGTAAGAGTGAAAGAAAGTTGTGGTGAAAGAGTACAGCAGGGATCACCACCATCCCTGCCGGAGCCTCGTGGAGCTTTAGGTGTTTTCGCTCAATAAACACTCACAACGCCCGGTCTGGGAATCGAAACCGCGATCCTACGAACGCGAGTCCGCTGCCCTAACCACTGGGCCATTGCGCCTCTTCACCGTTTCATTAAACCTTAGCGGAAGGAAAAGAAGAACTAAATACTAAAGTGGCATCGCTTTAAGACAAGAAGAGAACGTTCACAGTTGTAAGCAGTGAATGCGTTAAATGGGTTGTTAATGTGAAATACCTTTGCTTCCGCTCTGTTGTCTTTTGCTGGAAACATCTTTTTCATACATCGTTCTGCTAAATTTGTTCGCTTCTTAACATTGTTCCAACATTGCTCGGATATTTTCCTTTTCGTTTCCGTTTATTCTTCCGTTGTTTTCTCTTTGTTTTTCATCCTCCTCCTCCGTCTCCACCATCTTTGCTGTAGTCAGCGTCGTTGCGGCACTTTGTGGTGGCGGTGGTGGTGGTCGTCGTCGTCTTCGTCTTCTTTCCTCGTCTCTCTTTTGTACTCCTGTATACCTACCCTCTGCTCTACCCCCCCACCACCGCCACTTCAGCTTCTCGTCCTTTCCCCCCCCCCATACCACTCTACACTTCCGTTCCCCTGTTCTCTTTCCGTCCTTTCTTCCTGCGCCATCGCAACCACCATCATCGTTCTCATCACTACTACCACAACTGCCATCGCCGCCATCAGCTTCATTTAAATCGTTGTCATTGTCGTCATTGTTCTCCTCCTCCTACACCCATCCTCCTTCACCCCTCCTCCTCTCTCTTATTATCATCATCACTATCATCTGCTTATATATACATATATACAGAAATATACATACAGTTCAATATTTAAGAGATGAGGAATTATGTACATTATTTACATTATTTACAATTGACGGATGTTTGTCCTCATCTTGTTTGTTGCTAACACAACGTTTCGGCTGATATACCCTCCAGCCTTCATCAGGTGTCTTGGGGAAATTTCGAACCTGGGTTTTCATTTCTAAGGTATTTTTCGATATTATTATTGTTATTATTATTATTATTATTATTATTATTATTATTATTATTATTATTATTATTATTATTGTTGTTGTTGTTGTTGTTGTTGTCGTCCTCGTCGTCGTTGTTGTTGTTGTTGTTGAGTGAGAGAGCAGTGCATGCCATCAAAATGACACTGGGGTAAAATATACGAAGCCCAATATACCCATCATGACTACCCGTCTGATAAGGGTACACCAGGCACATGCATCACAACCATATGTGCGCAACATGGTGATCTCATATCAAGATAAACAGCACATGACCTTGCAGGTGGGCCCAGTTAGAATTTTCTTCTGGCCGAGTAACCCATCCCGGTCAAAAGGTCCCTGAATACGGGTTGTTTAAGAATGTTGAACGAACTACCCATAATTCCAAAGGTGAATTAGCCAAACCTCTAAGAATTCCTTTCAACACACGGCTATGATGCTCCCCCACTACTTCTGCTCGTGATCAGAGATGCACATATCGTCAGCCACTAAGGGACATGGTCAACTGGTTAAAGTCAAACAATTGACAAGCAAATCTGTGGTATTCGGCGAGCTGGCAGAATCGTTAGCACGCCGGGCGAAATGCTTTGCGGTATTTCGTCTGCCGTTACGTTGTGAGTTCAAATTCCGCCGAGGTCGACTTTACCTTTCATCCTTTCGGGGTCGATAAATTAAGTACCAGTTACGCACTGGGGTCGATGTAATCGACTTAATACCTATGTCTGTCCTTGTTTGTCCCCTCTGTGTTTAGCCCCTTGTGGGTAATAAAGAAATAGGTATTGAGCAGAATATTTGCTGTAGCCCATCTTTTATACCAAGACAAAACAATGTACATTATAACACTTCCAATCAGTTAAGATCAGAAGCCATGAGAGTCACTGTCTGGTACTGCATCAGGGCATTTATTATTATTATTATTATTATTATTATTATTCAAAAACTAGACGAGCTAGTTTTTGATGGAGTTTCTCTATATGTCTCCATTGAAGTCTAATGTCGGCTCCATACCGATTAGATAATACAATTCTATATTTAAGGAATGATGAATTATGTACATTATTTACATTATTTACAATTGACGGATATTTGTCCTCATCTTGTTTGTTTTTAAATTAAATTGAATTTCCATATCGAATATCGTTAATTGGAATTCTATGAAATTCTTTAGGGGAAGAATTTCTTAGAAAGGAGCTACATTCCAATGTGTTGTTTGACCCTTGATAGACTCAGATATGTGCGTTTCAGCAACCAATGTATTTTTGAAAAAAAAAAAAAGCCCAAAAAACCGTTGCTTATGTATATATAAATGCAATGTGTGTAATGTGTTGAAGAAAAAAAAAAGTGAAACAAAATATCCGTTAATTTGCTTAAACGATATTTCGATACGACTACTTATAACTAAAAGCTAAAAAAACATTATACCTAATTTACATTATTGCTTATGATAGATCGAAATGTTATTAAAGTATTTAATCACTTAAGAAATTTATTATAAGTCACTCAGTTGTAATCTAGAAAGTTTAGTTAAATGATAAATCATTACTATTATTTTTTTATTTTGAAAACCATAGCTACATATACGTAATGTTTTCGTTATGTATTTGCGCGTGCGCGTGCTAATGTATCGAAAGCTACGAGACGATAACGAATCATCAATATTTGTGCACAATAGGCGCAGGAGTGGCTTTGTGGTAAGTAGCTTGCTTACCAACCACACAGTTCCGGGTTCAGTCCCACTGCGTGGCACCTTGGGCAAGTGTCTTCTACTATAGCCACGGGCCGACCAAAGCCTTGTGAGTGGATTTGGTAGACGGAAACTGAAAGAAGCCCATCGTATATATATATATGTATATATATATATATATGTGTGTGTGTGTTTGTGTGTCTGTGTTTGTCTCCCCAACATCGCTTGACAACCGATGCTGGTGTGTTTACGTCCCCGTTAGGATAAGTACTAGGCTTACAAAGAATAAGTCCTGGGGTCGATTTGCTCGACTAAAAAGGCGGTGCTCCAGCATGGCCGCAGTCAAATGACTGAAACAAGTATAAAAGAATAAAAGAAAGTAAAAGAATACATTTGTTTGCGTGAGCTTAATTGAGGAAAGAACTATCGTTAACATATCACAATTAATGAAATTTATAAAAATAAAAATTAAAACCATTATTAAATTAATACGTAGTATCTTTAACTTAAGATTACCAACTATTTTTAGTCTATCGCGTGTGGTTGGTGGATCTTCAATTTGCCACACACATTCTTAGTAGCTTAGAGTAGGCTCGAATTAGAGATTATTCTTTGTGGCTAATGGCATGAGTCCTGATTGGAAGAAGACCGCAGCCGCCTTTAACTGAAATGAAATAATAAGAATTTTTGGTTCACTATTACATAGAATTACTGTTTACTATAGCAAACATATCGAACAACGAAGGAGTCTCTACGTGGTCTGTTGATCTGCTAAAACTAACAGTTACATTTTCCTCAAACTATACTGCACAGTTTTGAAAAATGGAAGATCATATTCGATAAAATGGACCGAGATTGTCAGAATAAAAAAGAATGGTTACGGCAAGGTTTGAACATCTTTAATCTGCTTAAATACTGTTGACTTGTTGGTTGAAAGTAGACCTGGGGTTAAATAACAAAAATTACAGCCACCATCATCACCACCACTACATTATCATCATCACAATAGGATCATCATCATCATCATCATCATCCTCATCATCATCATCACCACCACCACTACAACCACTACCACTAGCCACGCAGTTGTGGCAGCCGCCACCACTACGTTACTATTACCACTACCACTACTATCACTACTAGTACTGCTACCACCACCCTCATCATCACCAAGATTCTCCTCTTCGTCATCATCATTATTATCCCCTGTACCACCACTACCACCACCACCACCACCACCACCACCATCATTTTTGTCCTCGCCATCGTCGTTACCATCATTATAATAACCATCATCATTGTCATCAATTTCATCAACATCCTCCTCATCAACGTCGTCGCCACCACCACCACCACCACCATCACCACCACCACCACCACCACCACCACGACCACCATCACCGTTATCAATGTCGTCAGCGTCATCATCCTTACCACCTTCCTCAGCATCATCGTCATCATCATCATCACCATCGTTATCATTACCACCATCACCATCATCATCACCCCCCACCACCATCATAATCATCATCACCACCACCACCACCACCACCACCACCAGCATCGTCATCATCATCATCATCAAGTCTAACTGGTGTTCATTTAAGCGATATGACCGATTTTTTTACAGTTCTTGGTGCACAGCAATGCATGAGTGCGTACGCGCGCATATGTGTGTGTGTGTAGGTATTTACTTGTATATATTTGTTGTATCCTTTTAGCTGTAAAACCCTGTCAAACTTGCTTGAATAGACTGATGGCACGCTGGACGTAGCTGGTATTTTATGTGTGTGAATCTGTGAGTATATTTGAGGTTTTCTCTCAAGGAGAATCGCATACATTTGTCTGTACCTCTGTGCATGTGTGTGTGTGTGTGTGTGTTTGTGGATAGGAGTGCGATATCCAACCTTCACGAAGGCGCCTGAAATTTTAATAGTTGTTAATATTACATTGCTCTAGCATTTTTCTTAAATATTATTAAATTTTGAAAGAGTCACAAAGTTTCAATTGTTATTAACAAAAAAAAAAAACGTGTAAAAGTTGTAATCGAAAGTATTATTAAAATTTCAGAACTCTTTGACATTTTGACTCAGTCTGTGTGTCTATGAGTTCAGGTGTATGTGTATACACACGTGCTCGCGCATATATAGTGCACAACTTAATGGTTAGAGCATTAGTCTCACAATCATGAGATAGTGAGTTCAATTCCTGGACCGGGATGTGAGATGTGTTCTTGAGCAAGACAATTTATTTCACGTTGCTCCAGTTCACTCAGCTGTAGAAATGAGGTGAAACGTCACTGGTGCCACGCTGTATCGGCCCCTTTGTCTTTTTCTTGGATAACACTGGTGGCGTGGAGAGGGGAGGATTTTATGAACGGGCTACTTCTTGTCTTCCATAAACAACCTTGCCAGGACTTGTGCCTCGGAGGGTAACTTTCTTGAGGCAATTCGATGGTCATTCATGACCGAAGGTGGTTTTAATATAGGTAATAACACAAACTGGCTGAGGTTCACTACAGCTGTTTCATACGTGCTTTTTATTGAGTAATAAATCAGTTACACCATGTAAAAAAAAGCCCGTTTTCTTTAGATGAATTAAAATCAATATTAAATTTAACATTTAGGATTTCCCATTCAAAGAGTATAGAATGCATATGTCTCTTTCATCTCGGTGATCAAAATCTCAAAGATATGAGACAATGCAGATAAAACCAAAACAATGTGAATACGTAAACATTATATCCAGAGGAATCTAAACGCCTAAGGGTTTAATTGCATCTCTTGTTATCAGTATTTAGAAGCCCTTGTCCATCTTCATATCATCGAAAGAAGAAATTGCGAAGAAAACTCGTGTATGATATTCCAAGTTTCTTTCACTACATAAAACATACAAATCTGCACATACATACATACATATACATACATACATACATACATACATACATACATACATACATACATACATACATACATACGTACATACATACATACATAACTGCTTAAATACTAATCTTGAAAAATTAGGCTTCTCAAAACCAGAGAGGAGAAAACTGATTCAAAAACTACATCACTGGAACTGTAAAAATCTGTAAAACCTTGCAAAAGTTTATCATTTGAATATATATGAGCATGCCTAGACACGCAACTAAATGCATGAGAATACATGCATAAAACAAAACATACAAATCTGCACAAATACAGACATACATACAAAAATATCTTGTTGATGTTGTTGAAATTCCAATGAAGGAACCGTGGATATAGGTTAGAAACAGACTCCTTCTTTCTTGGCAAGAAATCTTGAGATAAAACAGAATAATGTCATACATACATACATACATACATACATACATACATAATACATACATACATACATACATATATGCATACATACATGCATACATACATACATATAATGTGTTAAACACTTGTGTGCAAACTAGTAGATTCAGTTCTCTGTGGCTACAGGAATTGTTGAGTATATAAACAGATTGGCTGTTTGTTTCTCTGGAAATTGGTCAAATTGATGTAGACACTTCTGAAGAAAATTGATTAAGGTTCTAAAATCGATTAAGACATTTAATGATTTTTCACTTTACAGAGAAACATTTGCATTTACCACACACACTCACGCATGCCCGTGCGCAAATATATACAGGTATATGCCCGTCCAAAATGGATGTCTTGCAAACAACTTGCACATGCAAGTGCTACCAACCAAAAACTCCGCATACCGGAAGTCAGCAAGTGTATGGGGTCATCAGGAGAGAATACGCGCCATTTCGGGGCCGACCTCTCGACGGCATCAATGCGCACTGGCCCCCCTCACTGATATGAGGCCCCACTTACTAGATCAGCTGGTTATCAAATAAAGCTCAATATCCTTCTAGCCATCGCTCATCGTCTCTTTTTAACCAAATCCAGTGGTCATGGTGGTATTGAGTTTACGATGAGTTAGGCCTAGCGATAACAACAGCCATCTCACACTGTGTCCAACAAACTCTCTACATCCGGCTTCGATTGGAAAATGTTTCGCTTTCCAGCCTTTTCCAAACACTTCCATGCAGCACGCTTGAATAACTGTGAAGACTTCTTACATGAAAGCATTGGTAGCCTTGTTAAACTACAATTTTTATATATAGATACATCTATCCTCTTTGCCTTCGTCAGTAATGTGATTTGCGAAATATGTGGCTGCTATTTTGTTGGAGAACGAACGATCATGAAGCTTCCTCGTGAACTCATCGGACTGTTTTATATATGATGTAAACGATGGGTTCGTTTGTCAGTCATATCCACGCGCCTACTCATGTATATGTAGCGCATAGACACATATGTACATACATAAATACGTACTCACATACATATATGTATGTATATATATGAGTATTTATATATATATATATGCGTATGTATATATATACGTATGTATATATATATATATATATGTGTGTATTGGACAGTGTTTGGTCGCTCATGTATGTATATACCAGGGGGCGTCTAAAATAAGCAATGCATGACGGTATGTATACGTGTGTAAAAACCTAAACAAACCAGAAATCAATTACATGACCGAATTCCTCTGACGATCTCGTATCTTTGTGTTTGAAACGACTGCGAAGCGATCAACATTACTTGCTGCCTCCCGCGACAATCTATAAATAAATAAATAAATAAATAAACCCCCCAAAACTAAAACAAAATGAAATAACAAAGAAAAAACAAACTATACCAAGACAAAAAAAATCAAGAAAAATACTCTTAATTTCTCCCGCGTCATGGGAAACCCTACACTAAATCGCCACACGCTACACAGAGAAACCGAAACGGGTGTCTTGAGGTCCTAGGAAAGTCCTATTATACACTGATAGCAAAAAGTATTTGTTTTCCCTATTAAAAGACCACGTAAAAAATTGTTTGATGCCTAAACTTAATATGATTATCTTTGGTTATATATTTAAGACAAATGTAAGAAAAATTACAAAAAAAATCTCAGCTCTTCTTTCGAGATTTCCACTGACATTAATTCGTTGCTCACACCCGTTCGGCTTTTTATCCAATTCTTTCTGCTTTTCTGTTTTTGTCTGTATCTCATTTTCTAATCCTCTCTCCTTCTCTCCAGCTGTCTCTCTTTCTGTTTCATTTGATATATATGTTACATGATATATATATATATATATTATATATATATATAGATATATATATATATATATGTATGTTTATATATATATTATATATATATATATATATATATTATATATATGTATATATATATATATATATATATATATATATATATATGTATATATATATTTATAATGTATATATATATATAAATATATGTATATATATATATATATATATATATATTGTATATATGTATGTACGTATGTACCTATATACTTATGCATGTGTGTTATGTATATATATGTGTATATATTTGTATATATATATATAGATATATACATATACATACACACACGCACCAACAACAAGCACACACTGGCACTCACGCGCACACACACACACACACATATAGGCAGTCGCATATATAATACATGGATATATATGTGTGTGTGTGTGTATGTGTGTGAAATATGTGTATGTGCGTACTTGCATGTGCGTATATATATATCTATAGGCATTTATAAATTTCTGTATGTATATGAGTACAGCCATACATACAATATATATAAATATATATGTACACACACATGAAAATATATATGTGGGTGCTTACGAATGTTCGAGCGGTATACGTCTGTACGTGTGGCCATGTCAGTGCGTGTAATCGCCTATGTATATGTGCACCCTTGTGTGTGTATGGGTGTGTGTGTGTAAGTGTGTGCATGTGTACATAAAGGGAGAGCTCAAATTTATGTTAATTATGTCAACAAATGGTTCAGCTCCAACGTCAGCTAGTTCGAATTTGTTGAATAAATTTTGTGTATATGTATGTTTGTATGTATGCATACAGCCATGCAAGTATGTATATATATATATATATATATATATATATATATATATATATTTATATATATGTATATATAATGTATATATATATTGTATATATATATGTATATATATATGTATGTATATATGTATATATATATGTATGTATTATATATGTATATATATATGTATGTATATATGTATGTATATATATGGTATATATATGGTATATGTATAATATATATGTATATATATGTTATGTATATGTATGTATATATGTATATATATGTTGTATATATGTATATATTTTATAGTAATATATATATATATGTATATATATATGTATAATATGTTACTATATGTATATTTATATATATAGATAGATATACACATATATGTATATATATATTTATATATATATAAATACCTATATATGTATATATACATATATATATATATATATGTATATATACTTGTATATATATGTGTGATATATATTATCCATACATATGTATATCTATACAAATATATGCATATATATATATACACACATATATGTTATATATATATATATATATATATATATATATATATATATATATATATATATATATGTGTGTGTGTGTGTGTGTGTGTGTGTGTGTATGTGCACCGCGGGTGTACGCATGCGTGTATGTGTCTATGTAACACACAACCACGAATATATATATATATATATATATATATATATATATATATATATATATATATATATATATATATATTATATATATACAGATAATATATACACGGACGTGTACGTCTTTCGCTCGTACGTATGTATATATGCTCTCATACGTGTGTATATGCGTGCGTGCGTGCGTGTGTGTTTATCTGCTTGGTGAGGCGACGTGTATTTGGCAAGCTGAATCAACAGAAAATATCAAAACTCTACAAGATGGGGCAGGTCTCTTCGGTAAATGGACACACATGACCTCTGTTTCGTCCACGCACCTGCCTATGTGGGAGTTTGTATGTGTATACGCACATATATAGACATTTATACACCCAAACACAGGCATTCACCCTCACGAAAGTACACACTCTCATATTATTATATATATCCAGCTATCTGTCTGTCTGGTAAACATACATAATGTGTATATATATGTAATATGTATATATATATGTATATATATATATATATATATATATATATATATATGTATATATATTATATATATTATATATATATAATTGTACATATATATGTATATGTATATATATATGTACATATATATGTATATGTATATATATGCATATATAGGCAAATATATATGTAAATGTATATATATGTATATATATATATGTCTATATGTATGTATATAAGTATATATATACGTATATATATACATATATATATATATAATCCTTAAATCCTTAAAAATGTTTTAGCCCGAAGGCCGCGGCCATGCTGGGGCACTACCGCTGAATGAGCGACACTAATAGTGAATATAAATATATATATTATATATATATATATATATTATATATATATTATATCTATATATATAATATATATAGGTAGGTATACCTATATACAATACGTATATATATATATATATATATACACATACATAGATTCAATGCGATACATATATATATATAGATATAGATATGTATGCATGTATGTATACGTACCCATAGATTTCTCGTATGAGTGTACAGCCATATATCTCTAAGAATTTCACTAACCATGATATCAGTCCGAACTAAGATATCTCTACTAAATGCCCTTTTCCATCGCCTTTGGTGGATCCCCGCAACGTGAGAGATTTTTAAAAATCAAAACCTTTGAAGAGAAACTTTGAGATGGCTAAACCCCTAATCCAGCTAAGTTTATTAAGAGTGTGCTCTTGGAGAATCAAGGAGGGTGCACAGCTGCTGACAAGCCTCGGAGAAAAGTTGAAATGTGCGGTATCCACTGCTGTTCCTCTTGTCTGTCCACGAACATGTGGTCTGTATGAAAGTAATAGTAATATTTTTCGTAACATGTGTTAGTAAAAAAAAATCTACTGCTTCTACAGATATGTTCCATAGTACGATATAGTATATTTTGTATAGAACGATATAACAACGAAACGAAACGAAACACTGTTATAACGCCATTAACTTTGACATACACTCACACACACACACGCACGCTCGCACACACACATACTCACACAGCAGTGCCATTAGAGTCACTCACCTGATGATGTAGGAGTACGCAGCTTTTGCTGGATCCTAAAATTTATATAATAATATGTATAACGAGCAAAACGCCCCCTGTCCAATGGATGGTGCTGAGCTGTCCAATGGACGGTGCTTGCGCGTACAAATTCACGTTCCCATGGCTTTATCCATCGCATTCTCACCTGGAATCGATTTTGTAATTTTTTCAAGACTTATACACGCCCTGATACCGTCGGTATCTACATATCAAA
>NW_021823599.1:10000-21893 GCF_006345805.1 Octopus sinensis | reverse complement strand
CGTCTTTTGTTTATTTTCGTAAACCTTCCCGTTATATACATACATACAAACACCACACACACACCACACACACAACACACACACAACACATATATATATATATATATATATATATATACATATATATGTGAATGTTTGTATGTGCGTGTGTACATTCGCGGGCGATTAGTGTCGCCATTCTGTGTTACGCTACGCGAATGAGGAATATTTGTGAGATATCCGGTTAACATATTTGTGGATATGTATAAGCGTGTTCATGTATGTGTTTTCGTGTGTGCACGCATGTGTGTGCAGATTTTGATCAAAAACGAGTTATTAAACATAAAGAGAGTTAAAGGGTGAGGGTAAATATTAAAAGGAACGAAGCATTTGAAGTTCTATGAGGCGGCTTTTGATAGATGTGCCATATTAGAGAAGAAGAAGAAGGAGGAGGAGGAGGAGGGGGGATGAGGAGAAGGAAAAGAAGAACAAAAACAATAACAACAGCAACAAAGTGACGGTGATGACGATGATGATGATAATGATGATGATGATGATGATGACGACGACGATGATGAAGATGACGACGATGACAATGATGATGATGATGATGATGATGATGATGATACTCCAATACAGTTCCAAGGGATTTTACTAGAAAATAGCTAACACTGATATAAGTATTCAGATCAACAACTATCGAAGTGTATGTACAAAGGTTTTGGACGTTGATATCGTCGCACCTTTTTGAAAGCAACCCTTGGATTCAAAACAACCCCTGGATTCAAAGACTTTGATCATATAAAAGAGCAAATGTGGTAAAATGTCTCTGTTGAAGGTCTCGTGACTGCCCTCATAAATTACAGGAAATTGATAAAATTCCGAATTTCTGAAGTACTGCTTGCCTTGAATATCATGGGAGACTAACCCACGTCTACAAAAGAATTATGTATGACCTTAGGAAAAAAACCTTTGCCGTTGGAGGAATTTGAATTGAGAATGTAAAGCCGGACAAAATGCCACCAAGCATTTTGCCCGGCATGCTAACGATTTTGCCAGCTCGATGAATAATAATAATAATAATAATAATAATAATAATTAATAATATAATAATAATAATAATAATAATTAATAATAATAATAATAATAATAATATAATAATAATAATAATAATAATAATAATAATAATAATAATAATAAAAATAATAATAATAATAATAATAATAATAATAATAATAATAATAATAATAATAATAATTATAAGAAGAAGAAGAAGAATGATGATGATGATGATGATGATGATAGATTAAACACTTATTCCTTCTAGACATATCCATGTTTAATGAAAGAAGAAAAAAAGAGACCGTATGGTGTATGAATGTATGTATATGTATATATATATATATATATATATATATATATATATATATGTGTGTGTTGTATATATATATATGTGTGTGTATATATGCATGTATGTATGTATATATTTATGTATATATTTATATGCATATAATATATAATATATATATATGTATGTATGTATACTCATATTTATATGTACATATATATATACATTTATATATATACTGACATATATATCTATATATATATATTATGTATATATATGTGTATGTGTATATATATATAATATATAATATATATATATATATATATATATATATACATACACACAATACTATATATATATATATATATATATAATACACCGAAATAAAATAAACAAAAAATTTTGAAAATACTAACAAAACATCATTTAATGTTGTATTTTAAATTGGAGATTTGAATTGTCTTTACGATATGAGTCACTGTTTATTGATATGATGTTTCCAGTGAAATATATATTGGCAGTTAAATGGGTCCTTTATTAGCCTCAACTAATGGACTGCACATACGCCGACCATTCACTTTTACTTTCTTCTACATTATCACTTCGTTTCTTATTCCATATGATTTCCTGGGTGCGTGTGTCTCTGAATATGTACGTGTGAGTGTACGTGTATGTGTGAGTGAGTGAGTGTTTAGTTTTTCGGTGTGTTTTTGTTGATTTTTTTTTTCTTATCAGTTTTCGTCGCGGTGCTAGTATTTGTTGTTGCAATTTGAACCTGATCATACAAACACCCTTCACATATACACATGTACTCACGCTCATACACAGGCCTATATAGGAATGCGCACACAGACACAGGCATGCATACATACATATGAATATTTATGTATACACATATGTATGAATGTTTGTATTATATGTATACATATATATACATGTGTATATGTACATACACACACATATATATATATATATGTATGTATTATATACATATGTATATATTATATACATATACACATATATATATACACTGGAACTTACATGTATAAAAGTGATGTATAATCTTATAAACGAGAGTGTGTGTATATAGATATACACGCATACACACACATATATATATATACACGTACATAGATACACTCGTATAAAAACATGTATATACCTATATAAATACATACACATATAAACGTATATATATGTATATAGATATATAATATAATATATATATAGATATATATATATATATATATATATGTTCTCTGTACCTTTCTCTCTCTGTCTCTCCCTATCTCTGTCTCACAAACACAACACAAACACAAACAGACATACACACACACGCGCACACACACACACACACACACACACATACACACACGCACACACACACACACATACACACACACACACGCACATGTGTTAAAATTCATGTCACTGACCGCTGTGGGTTATTTCCATTCGGTTTTATTGTTTCAATTATGCAAATTCCCATTCGGTATAATTGTTCACTTGTCTTATCGTCTAAGACATATATCTACTGGAGTCAAGGGAGGGCAGCCAGTAAGCTGATGGCGCCTAAGCTCATTTTTGTTTTATATCTATAAATATTCTTTATGTATAAATCTAAGTCCTTTGTCTACAGGAGTCGAGGTCGAACAACTATTGTCTGATGACGCCTGTTGAGGCAGAAACTGGTGTACACAGTTATAGTCTTGTCTACCGAGAATTAGACTATGGCTTCCCTTAAAGACATGTCAATTCCAGAGAATGTCTGATTCCTTAGAATATTCCCCTTTTTGGGGAGTCGAATTCAATATCTAGTGTATGTGCGTGTTGTCTGTGTGTGTGCGCGTGTGCGAGAGTGTGCGTGTTTTCCTGACATCATTATGATTATATATGAATAGTTTCACCATTCCATAGCAATACCGTTGTACTACACTTTGACAATTTTTGATACCTTGGCATCTGAAGCAGTTACAAGTACGATAGTTTGACCAAAAGAATTGGCTATTGCAAGCAAAATTAAATATCGATAGAATTTGGACAGGAGTGGCTGTGTGGTAAGTAGCTTGCTAACCAACCACATGGTTCCGGGTTCAGTCCCACTGCGTGGCATCTTGGGCAAGTGTCTTCTGCTATAGCCCCGGGCCAACCAATGCCTTGTGAGTGGATTTGGTAGACGGAAACTGAAAGAAGCCTGTCGTATATATGTATATATATATATGTGTATGTGTGCGTGTTTGTGTTTGTCCCCCTAGCATTGCTTGACAACCGATACTGGTGGGTTTACGTCCCCGTCACTTAGCGGTTCGGCAAAAGGGACCGATAGAATAAGTACTGGGCTTACAAAGAATAAGTCCCGGGGTGGAATTGCTCGACTAAAGGCGGTGCTCCAGCATGGCCGCAGTCAAATGAGTGAAACAAGTAAAAGAGTAAAAGAGTATACGACAGTTTAACATAATAGCAACGATATTATATATAGATATATATACATACATGTATATATATATATATATATATATATATATATATATACACACACACACATATATGTATATGTATGTATGTATGTATGTATGTATGCACTCAGGGTCATAAGGCACTTGGCTTAGTGGTTAGGAATTGAACTCACGATCGTAAGGTCGTGAGTTCAATTCCCAGTGGCGAGTTGTGTCCTTGAGCAAGACACTCTATTTCGCGTAGCTCAGTCCAATCAGCTGGCAAAAATTAGTTGTACTTGTATTTCAAAGGGCCGGCCTTGTCACATTCTGTATCACGCTGAATGTCGCTGACAACTACGTTAAGGGCACACGGTCTATGGAATGCTCAAACATTTGTTCGTTAATTTCACGAAGTCTGTTCCGTTGATTGGATCAACTGGAACCCTCACCGTCGTAACTGACGGAGTGTCAGTACACACGCACACACACACATACATTCATACATGCTTACATGCACTCACACACACACATACATGCATACATACATACATACATACATTCATACATACATACATACATACATACATACATACATACATACATACATACATACATGATGGCTACCCCACCTCGTTATCGCGTATGGCCATTGCTCGATGCTTAACGGTTAACGGTGCTGTGATCGAATGTGACTTTTTAGCCCAGCTAAAGATCTACAATGTCTTGTACAGAATTGGCAGCTAAAACCTTTATTGGCAATAGCCGGCTGTAGTTGTAATTCGGCTTCATGTACCTTTGCATGTCGTTTAAGTCCTCTTGCCAAATCAAACTCCATTCCACATGCCTGACAGATATGATTAGTATGGTGTGTAGCACCACCACCAGCGGCCTGGTAGTCAATCATCGGTCTCGCTTTATGACTACGAAGATGACTCTTGAGTCCAGCTTTACTGAGGTAGGGTCTTGCACAGACACTGCATGTCAGCATCATAGAAAGATCCTTACTGTCTGGAAGTGCAAGGGCGATGCGCTTCCTGATATCCCTCCTTACTTTCTCATACGCAACTCCAGATTTATCAAAAGTAGCTTTCCCCTCATGCACAATCCTTCTCCACCTACTACGGTCAATAGCTATACCCTTCCATGTGTCAGGAGAGATGCTGGCATCTCTCAATGAAGCCTTCAGCAAATCTTTATACCTCTTTTTGGTTTATGTGGAGGTCAATCTCCTTTAGCTAACTCTCCATAAAAGAGTTGTTTTAACATCCTTGAACCTTTCACCCAGACCAGATGACCACTCCATCTGAGCCTTTGCCTCAACAAAAGAGCTTCTATACTTTCACACCGAGAGCTTTCCAATATCTCAAGACCACTGATGCGGTCCTCCCACTTAATGCCATAGATCCGTCTGAGACATTTCTGATGGAAACGTTCCAGATGCTTAAGGTGGTATCAGTATGCGACCCAGATCTTACAGGCATAAAGAAGAGAGCACACACACACACACACACAAACACACACACACACACACACCACACACACACACACACACACACACATGCACACATTGTACACCTTTATCGCTGTCTTCCTGCATATGTCTCGCCGACCCCAGAGGCGCCTTTCTAGCTTTTCTAATTCTGTATGGAATTTCATTTACCAAATTGCTATATCTGTTAACAGTGTTTACCAGGTAGACAAACTGATCAACTGCACCAAGTTTTTTACCATATACATAGATATTTGGTTCACTATACTGCTTACCAGGGGCAGGTTGATACATGACAACATCTTTCTTGAGACTGACAATCAATCCTAAGGCAGTGCAAGCAACAGAAAATGCATTCAAAATGTGTTGCATATCAATCTCTGTGTGTGCTACTAGATCACAATCACTTGCATACAAAAGATCTCTTATGATAGAGGTAAATACCTTTGTTTTTGCAGCAAAGCGCCTGATATTAAATATGCTGCCAGAGGTTCGATAATGGGCGTAAACACCATATCTGCAGTTTCTGAATGCAATACAGAAAACCATCGCAAAATATATGGCAAATTGGGTCGGTGCCGGAATATCTCCCTGTTTCACTCCATTTTGTATTGAGATGGGCTCCGATATTTTACCTCTAACATTAACCCTACCATTCATGGTTTCATGAAAAGCAAGGAACTTTTCAGGACAACCAAGTTTCTAGAGGACTTTCCACAGTGCATTTCTATTAACGGTATCAAAGGCTTTTGTCAGTCCCACCGACTTCTCGTGTTTGATAATTGCTCCTGTTACCGTTTCGTATTCCCTTTGGTTAGAGCCGACCATCTTATTTCCGAGATATCCCACACTATCACGGTGACTTCATCCGCATACGCTGACACGAACCTTTCATATCTGAGTTCACGCGGGATGCCCCTCGAAGCCTCCAGTTTCCGCAGTAATGGCTCGAGTGCCAGTACGTAGAGAAGTGGTATCCTTGTCGGACTGAACGTACAATACTAGACGATTCCGAGAGGAGGCCATTTACTTTGACCACCGAACAGATGTCGCTGTACATTGCAGCGATCAAGCCTCTGAAAAGGGGACAGAAATCAGCCGCCTAGAGAACTTCCTCTAAGTACAGATGGTTGAACCTATCAAAAGCTTTCGTTTGGTCCAAATGGTCTAGGCCCCCACCCATGTGAGGTTCTTTACCAACCCTCTCTATGATGTATCGCGTGAGTTGGAGTTAGTCGTGTATAGTTCTGCTGAGGTAGCGCAAGTCTGCGCCTCACCCGCCAGTTTGTCAACGACAAGCACCAACCTCTTTGCTAACATCTTGGCCAAAATTTTGTAATCTGCATTTAGCAGAGTTACCGGCCTAAAGTTATCAACGATGCCCTCCTTGTTCGGATCCTTTCTGAGTAGCGTCACCACACCTCGGCTCATAGATCCAAGTATTCTGCCATTGTGCTGCTAGTTGCGGTTGACATCTCACAAAAGCTCACCGAACAAGTCTTGCATGTGTATATAAAGATCGAAGGGCAGACCATCCAATCCTGGAGACTTCTCTCTCGTGCAACTAACCAACGCGTCACATATATCTTCAGCCGTTATCTTCAGCCGTATATCTTCAGCAGAATTCCACGTCCCTCGCCAAAAGCCGCGGCATACATGCAAGGTAGGAAGAAAAGTTCACCTCCACCTCCGGGCCACCACTCGCCCCGTGCAGTTCAGCAAAGTGCTGCTGAAATGCCGCACAAATCTGGAGTATTAGAGAAATCCAATCTGAAACTCTCTGCCAGCTGGAAACGACTGAGCAGGTTTGCGAGGGTTGCGCTCCCTACTTTACTATCCGCTATCCCTACCCATCCATACGTGCATCCAAAATGGTGTTCCAATCGCCCACTAACACTAAAGAACAAATAAAAGAATACATACATACATACATACATACATACATACATACATATATATATATATATGTGTGTGTGTGTGGTGTGTGTGTGTGTGTGTGTGCGCGTATGTTTGTGTGTATATATATATATATATATAATATATAATATAAAATCTGTTCTGTCTTCTAGGATCCTCCATCCGATTGCACTCAAATTTGATATGTAGATACCGACGGTATCAGGCTGTGAATAAGCCTTGAAAAAATTACAAAAGTCGATTCCAGGTGAGAATGCGATCGATAAAGCTGTGAAAACGTGCATTTGTAAAAGCGTTTTTCTTGGAATAGAAAGAAAGTCTATCTTTATTTCTTCGTTTGCTGGTGTCTCAAATTTAGGTTAAATTAGTGTTTCTCAAAGGGGAGGCCTATGGGACGGTCGGACAAGTTGTTTTGAGAAACTTTGGTTTAAATGTTTGACAACTCACCACCATCCATTGGACGGGGGCGTTTTGCTCATATATATATAATATATATATATATATATTATATATATATATATATATATATATATATATATATGTATATATCTGACGGGCTTCCACACAGTTTCCGTTTACCAAATTTGCTCACAAAGCATTGTTTGTTCCAGTGCATTATAATAGAAAACACTTGCCAAAGGTACCATGCAGTGGGACTGATCCCGAAACTACGTGGTTGAAAAGCGAGCTTCTTAACCATATGCACTCGCGACTGAACCTGTGTTATATAATACATAAAACTAATTAATATCCTATAGTTTTATGGGACTTATTTTTCTTCACTGAATTATCATTCTTAACCTTTGTCAGTCTATATACAATTGCTCGTATTCTCATGCTCATATTCACAACATTTTGTAATTCTATTTGCAATTTCTGCTGCATTTCAATACAGCAGAATTAGGAATGGTACGTTGCAGCCTCATTGAGTGTAATATCTGATAATTAATCTGTATAGAGAGGGTTTATGTGTTTGTCTGGTGTTAAAGACACATAAATTATAGCGTAATGTTTATGGAGGCAAGTGAGATTTTGATGCTGAACTAAACCAATTAAAACGTAGACTATACAATTACGTACCCTTTTAATCCTACGATGCTGAGAAAGAATGAAGTGTGATAGAGTGTGAGAAGAGGTTAAGCAATGAAAAGACAAATGAGGTTTTGTAAGATTTATATCAACTTCGCAAGTTTAATGTATTTAAAAATATTCTCTAAATAAGATTCGTTATCTGACAAAAAGCGACATTCAAATGATGGCATGTGATTAGAAAGTGAAAGGAATAACCAGTAGAGTTTCGTGGTAAATAATTTGCGAGTATTTGATTTCGTAATAAGATGAAATTTGATTGTGAAAAGAAATAAAAAGTGAACCAAAAATTGTTGCTACATTTGACTTTACTATTCAATTGCATATGGTTGTGCCATAATATGTGCACTAGGCGCAGACGTGGCCTTGTGGTAAAAAGCTTGCTTCCCAACCACATGATTCTGAGCTCACTCCCACTGCATGGCACCTTGGACAAGTGTCTTCTACTATAGAAGACCAACCAAATGGATTTGGTAGACGGAAATTTAAAGAAACCAGTCACACACACACATACACACACACACACACACACACATATATATATATATAGTGAAGACAAACAAAGAAGAACAAACAAGAAAAACCAACAATAACGCGAGAAGGTGGTGCAAGTATTGTATTATTAGACGCTCAGGAAAGGAAGGAAAGAGAATTTAACGTTTCGAGCCAAGCACTTCTTCGGAAATAGAGGAAAGTCCAAAGGAAGGGAAGACGGAGAAAGAAAATCGCCAACGATACATACGCGGTTGTGTCCTTATTTGTTATCCACCACCGCTTGGTAACCGGTGTTCGCTCCTCATGCATTATCGATTTGGCAAAAGTGACCGATTAAATAAATACCAGGCTTCAAAAAAAAAAATACGTACTGGGATCGATTTATTCGACTAAAAAATTCTTCAAGACGGTGCCCGAGCATAGCTGCAGTCTAATGACTGAAACAAGTAAAGAACAAAAATAGAAATTAAGTCAATCCTAACTTGCAAGCTTCCATGCCTGCCAAATTTCAGCCAGAGCTTCTTCCGAGTGTCCAGTGAGTCCTTTTCAAAACGGTGATAAAAGCTGCAGTAAGTAATGACTTATTTCGTGACCTTTCATCTTGTTTCACTGATCATCAGTACAGTTTATAATAGAGACAGATTTACCATGTTCTCTCACTCTCATCTACTCTCTGTCCCTCCTTCCTCCCTTCAACCTCCCCTTTTCTCTTCCACCTTCCTATTCTCCCCCCTCTCTCTCTTTTCTTGCTCTTTCTAATATCATAACCGCCTTTCGTAGTTAAGTTTCTCCCTTAAGTAATTTGTCTGTCATTTCTTAAATCGGAAGGATCCTTAGTCTGATCTATCCCTGGGTCATTTATAAGCCAATATTTTTCTTTGTAAGGCGGCGAGCTGGCAGAAACGTTAGCACACCGGGCGAAATGCTTACCGGTATTTCGTCTGCCGCTACGTTCTGAATTCAAATTCCGCCGAGGTCGACTTTGCCTTTCATCCTTTCGGGGTCGATAAAATAAGTACCAATTACGCACTGGGGTCGATATAATCGACTTAATCTGTTTGTCTGTCCTTGTTTGTCTTCTCTGTGTTTAGCCCCTTGTGGGTAGTAAAGAAATAGGTATTTCGTCTGTCTTTACGTTCTGAGTTCAAATTCCGCCGAGGTCGACTTTGCCTTTCATCCTTTTGGGGTCGATTAAATAAGTACCAGTTACGCACTGGGGCCGACTGGACCCTCCACCAAGATTTCGGGCTTTGTGCCTGGAGTAGAAAAGAATATTTTTCTTTATATCAACATCTCCCCAATTACAATTCAGTAAAAGCACGTTACACTTCGCTAGTGGGCTAGTAGCTAGCTTGGTTTGGTTTGACAGTTGGGCCAGGCAGCGCTTTATCTTCTTAAGTATGGCACCTCATTTCACATTTCTCCAGTCTTCGCTGAAAATATGTACCAACCGCGTAGGTGAGGCAAAGTGTTGCACCAACGTGCAACATTTTGTCTCACTTACTCTCACATTCTGGGTATTCTACTGGTCAACAAGTAGAAGAGCCGAGATGACACACGAAGCTAAAACAACTAGCAAAAGTATATTTCATTGAGTCATACTCGTTTTACTAGTATGTTTTTCAGTAGAGGTACGGAGCTGGGTAGATAAGGTATTCGGCTTATGACCATAAGATTGCGGGTTCAGTTCCTGGACTGAGCAGTGCCTTGTGTCCTTAAAATTGATCCAGTCTACATAAATATAATGTAACTTAGCCAGGTTCTGTACCACCCACTTTCCTTATATCTTCGATGTTCTGCCGGGCCAGCAATGAACGTGAGAGAAGTTATCACTGTTTACTCGCTATTATACAAGCATCTATAACTATTAGCAACGGGGTGGTACATGCTACTCAACCTTACTCGCTCGCAGGTGAAGAAAACTGGCTTTAGTCCGTAACTATATCCGTACTCAACCCACATTATATACCCCGATTCTATCTACATAATACCCTCTACCCGTAATCTATGGGAAAATAATTTATTTCAGACACATGTACAAGAAAAATTTAAAACAAAACAAAACAAATCTTTATAATTGAAAAGTTACTGACAGCTCCTTACAGATGTTATTGAGGGTGATAAATGAGATGGGCAGATGATGAAACAGCATAGTCATCTACATTTCCTGCAGTTTTCTTCTTTATATTTATCAAGGATTCATTTCAGCCCTTTCAACTGCTTACAAGATCATCATCAGAGCTCTTACTTTCACTACAGTCTTCATCACCCTTGCTGCTTCAGTTGTAGCTATCATGAAAGCTAATATCATCATCCCAGTCTCAATCACCACCACTACCACTACCAAAACCACCGCCCCCGCCCTTACCGCCACCACCACTGCGAAATAATACCACCACCATCACCACCACTTTTACTATCACTATTACTTCGTCAACCATTGCTACAATAGTCATCACCACTCGTCTCATTCCTACTACCATCATCACCGCTGTCACCATCACCAAAGCAGCCGTCAGCACAACCATTACCATTGCAACCACCACCACTGCCACTATCACCAAAAGCAACCATCACCACAGCAACCACCACCACTGCCACTATCACCAAGAGCAACCATCACCACAGCAACCATCACCACAGCAACCATCACCACAGCAATCAGAACCACAGACACCATTATCAAAGAATTTATCAATACAACTAACATCATAGCAACTATCATCGTAACAATTATCGTCATAGCAACTATAACCATAACAACTAATACCATAACATCTATCCCCATAGCAGCTATTGACTTGACAACTATCGCCATAGCAACTATCGCTATAACAACTACGACCATAACAACTGTCTCCATAGCAACTATCACCATAACATCTATCTTCATAGCAAACTATCGCCATAACTATCACTAGAACAACTAACGCCGTAACTACCACCATAGCAATAATCACTACAACAGGTAACACCGTAGCAACTACCGCCATAACAGCTATCACCATAGCGACTATAGCCATGGCAACGATTATCGTAGCTAACTATTACCTGAGACACCAACAACATAGATACTTATCAACATATATCACATTCACCATTACTGCCATCATCGCTGTCACCATCAAAAGCTGCTAA
>NW_021823599.1:0-5000 GCF_006345805.1 Octopus sinensis | reverse complement strand
ATAGATAGTGAAATAGATATGAGTGAAAAAAGCCTGTCATGTGTATATATATATATTCGTGTGTGTGTGTGTGAAGGCACGTGGCTTGGTGGCTAGAGCATTCGACTCACGATTGTAAGGTTATGAGCTCAATTCCCGGCGACGTGTTGTGTTCTTGAGCAAGACACTTTTTCACGCTGCTCCAGTATACACAGCTGGCAAAAATGAGTTGTACAATATTTCAAAGGGCCAGCCTTGTTACACTTTGTGTCACGCTGAATCTTCATGTGAACTACATTAGGGTACACGTGTCTATGTATTGCTCGGCTACTTGCACGTTAATTTCATGAGCAAGATGTTCCGTTGATCGTATCAGCTGGGACCCTCGTCGTTGTATGCACGTATGTATGTATGTATGTATGTATGTATGTATGTATGTATGTATGTATGTATGTATGTATGTATGTATGTATGTATGTATGTATGTATGTATGTATGTATGCATGTATGTATGTATATATGTATGTATGCATTTATTATGTATGTATGTCTATGTATGTATGTATGTATGTATGTATGTATGTATGTGTGCATTCCCCACCCTCGATTGATAGATGGATAGATAAATAGATGGATAAATAGATAGATAGATAGATAGAGAGAGAGAGAGATATAGATAGATAGATAGATAGATAGATAGATATTTAGATAGATAGATAGATAGATAGATAGATAGATAGATAGATAGATAGATAGACAGACAGACAGTCAGACAGACAGATATATTGACAGATAGATAGATGGATAGATATGTTTCTTTATTAGCCACACAGGGCTGCACACAGATAGAACAAATTACAAGGTAGAGCTTTTCTTTTGAAGGTTTAAAAAAAAAAAAAAAAAAAAGGAAGGGGAGTTTCGATCAAAAGGGATCGTAAAAGGAGAGAAAGAGGACAAAAAAAAGGGGGGTTAAAAAAAAATAAAAAAAAAAAGGGGGAGAGGAAAAAATTTTTGGACACTGCACGAGTGCGTGCAGAACGGTTTCGTCGCTCTGACCGCATCTCGGGCAGGTCGGCCCCGTGTTTCTCGAGCCGGGTCTGTAGAGCTTATCCCGAACGGGTAGCGCTTCTCGGTAGCACTGCAGGCCAGGGATCTCTGGAAGTTGTCCATGGGCCCTGGCCCGAAAGTCGTCCTGAACAGGCGGGTCAGGTACTCCTCGTTGACGTCCAGGTTCGCCCCGCTCGTCGTCGTACCTCCCCTCCACTAATCCCCTATAGAATGCTTTGGTTGTGTTGAAGTCACTTAAGGTCGACCCGGACGGCAGAGTTGCTTGAGAGCAACGCGACACTCTCGCAGATAGATAGATAATAGATAGATAGATAGATAATAGATAGATAGATGATAGATAGATAGATAGATAGATAGATAATATTAAATGTATTACGAGTATTAAAAATAGCTTAACAAAATCATCTCAATAACAAGGTTTACGTTTGAATTTTCCAAGTCAGTAAAAACTATTGCGGTAGTTTTTATTGTATAGTAAGAAAGTCAGTTATGATCGAGCAAGAAACCGATGGTGAATGATATTCCTGTTGTGACCATCCAAGTCTATTCCGGACACGCTGTGTTTAAGATTATGTTGTCCTGGGCCCGCCTTTTCTAATACCTTAGATGATATGCAGAGTTTAATTATGGCTGCTATTAATTAAAACGGCTGAAAACGGCCTACTTCGTTCGCTCTTTATGCATGGAGTTTGAATGAGCGCCTGTGGAAAACAAAAAAAGTCAGAGAAAACATAATAATATAATTTTTTTCTCATATAGAGAGAGGAAGAGAGAGGGGGAGAGAGGGTAAGAGAGAGAGGGGAAAGAGAGAGAGAAGCTCCGTTTTATACACTGTTTCAAACAGAAATATAAACTTGATGAAAAGTATTTGCGTGTTAACTGATTTTTGTCGATGCTTATCCAGTTAAGCGCTTATATATAGATGCGTCTGTATAATGTTGACAACAGTTGTAGAAAATGCTAAACGAAATGATTTCGCTTTCAGATGAAATTCTCATTATTGAAGACTTGATTAAAAGAAGTAGACAGAAATACTATTGGACTGAAACATAGAGAAAAGACCAATAGTGAGTTATCTCCGTTGACCTATCACTATTTTCCTCACAAACCTCGCGCAAACTTATTCGTATAAGTGCACTATCCATTAAGATTCCATTTTTAATTGACTATTAGACATCATTATCAGTTGTGTACTGTCCACGCTGAAAGTCGATATATACTCTTATATTGAATATTAAATTCATTAAGCTCTCGTTAAAAACACAGTTTGTGTTTTATGTCAATCGATGTGAATATTGTACATTATAGCTCTAGTATACATCAGAAACTCACAGCAGTCTAATTTTACAACTGCTCTATAATTCTATATATTCCCCGCCCCCTTACCTCTACATCTCTGCAATTTTATTTTTGCTCATAAAGGACGCTGAAGCTGACTTAATTGATGTTTCGTAGCGTGTGTAATTTAAGAGCTACCGTGTAGACAGCACATGCGTGAAGCTTTTGGATAGAAGAACGTTGGTTCTGGGTTCTAAAAAGAAAACACAAGAACCAATTACAAACCCTCACTGCCTCACTTTTCAACCCAGTGGAGTCGTTCATTTTTTTTTTCAGCACGCGTCTTCAACCATAAAAATAAACTAACCTAATAGATTGAATGCAAATATATCAATCATGTTGTTATCTTGTTTTCTTTCATTCTCGCTTTTATTATCTGTCCTTCTTTCTCTCAATTATTTCCATCTTTCAAGTTTTATTTATTTCTCAATCTTTTGCTAACAACGTTTGGGTATTTCTCTCTATTTCTTCCATTCTATCAAACAAATTGTTCTCCTTTCCTTTCTCCCATTACTGCTTGCTCCCACCACCACCAGTTTTCCGGATTTTCCATTCATAATTTCCTTCCGTCATCTTATCTTTATTCCCCAGCATGAACCCCCAATTCATTCTATACTTTAAGATGTAGAATGGCTGACGGGACAACGTTAACTTGCTAACTAACTGATATGCGATACGCTTGACAAGCATGTGTGAGACTTATCTTTATTCACACTGCTGTTGAAATAATTTCTCTACTCTGATCTTTTCCTTTGCTTTAACCTTCTTCACTTAAATGCCCAATCCACCCCTGATATATCTCGTCATCTTCTCTGCTCTGATTTCCAATTCTCTTCCAGGAACAGATTCAAACAAGAAGATTATAAATGAATCCACGTGTGTATGGAATGATCACTAAACCAGAAACGCGTTGGCTGAAATATTATGTTTTGTTTTTATCCTCCAGTGATAAATATTATAAATCTCCTCTCTTCAGAAATGGTCAAATGTAATATAAATGCTGTATGGGGATTGGTCGGGGAAAGAAAGAATTTACGACGACACACACACTGCAGATTATGAGAAAATAAATTTGTTTTCCCTTCTTACCATTTACATCAATTTACTCAGACTTGCATTTTCAGCTATTCTACATATTTCCTCAGTTCTTCCTTCTCTAACTGACACTCATCATTCACTGTAAATCTACGCTAAAGAAATATCTTTATTACAATCTTTAACGGCATTGCAAGCAGGCAATACACTTTGTTTTATGTCATACATTATTTTTTCAGGGCTAAAACCGAGGTAGAGTGTCAACTGATATTTCTCTATAAATCAATGGAATGATATTTAGAATATAAATTTATGAATAATAGCATTCTAATTTTATAGGAGAATATAACCGGAATATTTGTGTTACCAGAGTATTGTGTGACTTAAAGGTTGGCTATATGCTGACAATATAAATGGCTGTGAATATGAATACAGGCTGGCAATGCAAATAACAGCTAGCGGGTATTAATGCAGATATATAGAGTCGTTTCGGATAACTTCCAAATACTTTAATGTAAGAAATTAAAGAGTTAAGAATCGCCAACAATAATTAGATGTCTACAATCTGTTCTAAAATAGTCTACCGAACACACCCTTCCCCCTCTTTTGTTGAAGGCCCAGAGGAGGTTTGATGTATCGAATTCCAAAATAGATCTTTCTCTAAGAAATAAAAAGCCAGACGGATTTTGGAAATATTATACAAACCTTTGATATAGTTATTTCTAGAAGGATACATATGTAATCAACATAAATTCTATAACGTATTGACGGTGGACAGACAGACACAGAAACACACACAGACACTCACACAAACACATACATGCGCACCACACACACACACACACACCACACACACACACACACACACACACACACCATTGCATTCACAACAACATAAGAACACGTGTACACACACACACGCATACGTATATACATATATATATGCATATATATGTATATGTATATCTTTAGACATTGTATACACATGTGTGTCTACGTATGTGTGTATATATGTGTGTATATATATGTGTATGTATGTATATATATATATGTGTGTGTGTGTGTGTGTGTGAGTGTGTGTGTGCGTGTGTCTGTGTGTAAATATATATATAGAGAGAGTGAGAAAGAGAGAGAGAGAAATACACATATATATAAATACACATATACGTGTACATGTGTGTGGATATATATATATGCACATAAAAAATGTGTGTATATATATATATATATATATATTATATGTGTGTGTGTGTGTGTATATGTATGCATAAATATATGTATATATATATATATATATATATTTTTATATATATATATATATATATATATATATATATATATATATATGTATATGTGTATGCATAAAATATGTATATGTACATTTGTGTGTGTGTGTGTATACATGGATGTATTTGGAAAGGAGAATTGGCGATGATATTACAGTCTCTCTTCCATCTTTTCGTGTTACGTACTTTCAAATCCTACGTAGGACAATATTGTCTTCATGTTTTCGTGGTCAGTGAAATACCAAATCTTGTGGTGGACTGGAAGATTTCTTAGACCATAGAACAGATGATGCC
>NW_021823598.1:0-17500 GCF_006345805.1 Octopus sinensis | reverse complement strand
GTAGCGGCGGACGAAATACCGCTAAGTATTTCTCCCGGCGTGCTAACGTTTCTGCCAGCTGGCCGCCCTTCTTCGTAATACCTTTACAGATGAAATATAATGGCAGCCTTATCTCTGGAATCAGTGACTTCGCTGTCAGATCGCACTGTCAGAGTCTGTACTCATAAAGCTCTCTCTGACTCACACTTAATCGCCTCTGCTGTGTCCAGGGTTTGGTTTCCCTCATAACCTTCCGCCTATACATGCCGTAGTATAAAAATACGGCATGTATTATTTTTTCCGACAACGCCCAGTTTAGACCTACACAGATAATACCAGCCTTTATTCTTCCCTAATTTTAAACCCCAAGCATTCTTCATATGTTGCCTAAACATCACGAGACAAATCTGCACCAACTCTTTGAACAGAGATTTCGAAAGTATCCCCAAATGGATTCATGTTAATACAGGGTGGACCAAAATGACCTGACACATTTGGAGGCTTAATAAAAGCACAAAATAAGAAATAATGAAAAGGAAAATTTTATTTTCTGAATGTACATATAATGCCATTTTATTTCATTAAGTTTTAAAAATTAAATCAGCTAAATGCTTCCCGTCATTGTCAACACACTGTTGGAGACGTTCATGAAAGTTATCGATAACTCTATGGATCATTTCTTCTGGAATGGTGAAATGGGATTTCTTCTTGTGAGGATATTTAAAATCAAAAGTATTCAGTCATCGCCTTCGATCTATTGATGAATTAAAACGTGCAATTTGTGAAGAAATAGCAACCATTCCAGAAGAAATGATCCATAGAGTTATTGATAACTTTCATGAACGTCTTCCAACAGTGTGTTGACAATGACGGGAAGCATTTAGCTGATTTAATTTTTAAAACTTAATGAAATAAAATGGCATTATATGTAAATTCAGAAAATAATTTTTTTCTTTTCATTATTTCTTATTTTATGCTTTTATTAAGCCTCCAAATGTGTCAGATCATTTTGGTCAACCCTGTATTTTTTCTTTCGACAGCAAAAAGAAAGATACATCATGTCCCTTTATAAATAAACGGCATGGAACTCCCATGTTCGCTTCAATAACTGATCTCACCGGCCACAGAGGACATGAATATGGCAAAGAGATGTATACCAATAATGACATATTTCTATAATTGTTCGGCTTGAAATCAAGAAACTCTTGTCAAGAACTTTTAATATTTAATTGTACGAAGCTCTGCTATTTTTATTGAAAGTTTTAAAGTTATATTTACACCTATGAGTGTCCATATAAAGTTTCTGCGGGTCCACGTAAGCAAAATAGTAAACCAGAGATCAAAGGTTGTATATTAAGGGTCCATAAAAATTTGCTTTGGATGTATTTGTTGTAAGAAACAGCTAAATTTCTTTAATGTTTTACATTGGTCAACTAACACAAGTTAACGTGTGGAAAGCAAAATAGGAATTTTGAAAGAAGTATCTATAAAACTACTTTTTAAACTTTTGGGGATTTGGTTCGCAAGATTCTTTATATGAGTTCGTGTGTTGAAGCATATTCTGTTGTGTTTTGGGAGAGCCATTTTCTTTTTGAGCCTTATAATGTCAAAACTATTTGCTTATCAAAAGGTTGCAAGACGCAACGAAAATTTTAGGAAAATAAAAATAAGAAAACAACGTGGAAATTTTACCGGTGAGTGTTACATTATAAGGCACAAAAAGAAAATGACTCTCCCCAGACACAACAGAATACTTTTAAAACATCGAATGGCTATGGGGGTCCACCAGAGTAATCAAAGGGGTTCATAGGTAAGAAATGATTGCGAACCACTGATTTAAATAGAATCCAATATTGTGGTATTGGTGAACTTAAAAAGACACGAAGGAAAAGATGCGGATTTCCAGCATTGGTGCAACGACATTAATTTTGCGAAAGGAATAAAATCAATTAAATCGGCCTCTCTAATTGACTGGCATATATTTTTATCGATTTCGAAAAGATGAACTGGAAAAGTCGATTTCACAGAACACGAAAGGACGTAATTAAATACTACAAGGTATTTTATCTAACTTTGTACTGATTCTGACATTGATGATAAATAACTGGCACAAGATCAAAAGCAAATAGAAATGTATTCAAGTACGTAGTCGAAAACATACATTTTGGGGCATATATATACGTATATCATAAATTAAACAGAAATAACAAAATATGAAATAGAAACACACACACACACAGATACATACATACATACATACATGCATACATACACACATACATACATACATACATACATACATACATACATACATACATACATACATGATGGCTGCCCCCTCGTTATCGAGTATGGTCATTGCACGAAGCTTAACTGTTATTGGTACTGTGATCGAATCGGACTTTTTAGCCCAGCTAAAGATCTACAATGTCTAGTACAGAATTGGCAACTAAAACCTTTACCGGTAATAGCCGGCTGTAGTTGTAACTGGGCTTCATGTAGGTTTGCATGTCGTTTAAGTCCTCCTGCCGAATTACACTCCCTTCCACATGCCCGACAGATATGATTAGTATGGTGTGTAACACCACCACCAGTGGCCAGGTTGTCACTCATCTTTCTCGCTTTATGACTACGAAGATGACTCTTGAGTTCAGCTTTACTGAGGCAGGGTCTTGTACAGACACTGCATGTCAGCATCATAGGAAGATCCTTCCCATCTGGAAGTGTAACAGCAATGCCCTTCCTGACATCCCTCCTTACTTTCTCATGCGCTACTCGAGATTTCTCAAAAGTAGCTGTCCCTTCTTGCACAATCCTTCTCTACCTGCTACGATCAATAGCTATGTCCTCCCATGTGTCAGGAGAGATGCAAGCATCTCTTAAGGAAGCTTTCAGCAAGTCCTTATACATACATTACATACATACATACATACATACATACATACATACATACATACATACATACACACATACATGATTACATGCATACATGATAGCCGTCTACTCGTGACCGAAGAAGACCATTGCTGACCTTTGGGAACATTGTGCACTCTAGGACTAACTTATATTTTGTATTTGCGGCTCCGTTGGTGGCTAAAGAGCCTTGCCCTTGACATGCATACACGACTGCAGACATTGCAAACCAAGCTTTCCTCCATTCACTACGCTAGCAGTGTGCTTTCGAGCAGCACGTTTAAATTCTTCATGAAGAATACGTGCTTTTTCATAAGTGCCGACATTCACACATAAGGTCGACTTTGCTTTTCATCCCTCTCAGAGTCGATAAAATTAGTAACAGTCGAGCACTGGGGTCGATGCAATCGACTAGCTTCGACACCTAAGATTCCAGTCCTACTACTAATAGCAGGAATAATTATATATAAATATAAACTTTGAAGATATTACAGGATCTTCACTAGCTGAGAGTGTGAAATCAGCCTAACATGAAATCTTTTGTTTCTCTCACGACTTGTCATGGTCCCTTACTTTCAACTACTGAAATGACGACGAAAATATATCTTATGCAATTTAAAGCATGGAAGACACATTATCCATTCACTAACAAATAATAACTATTAAATCCTCTTAACCATATATTATAATGAAAACTTACTTGGAGAATAAGAAAACGACGCGTGGCGTTCAATCATATAATAACAATTTAATAAATAAAACATATGCATACATGAGTTGAAACAGGGGCAGCTGATGAAGGGGAATATTCTTTGTATTGTTTGTCTTGTACTCTGTTTTTTCGTTGTTAAAAAAAGTCCGTTTCCATGTTTTGTTTTATGTTTTCGTTTCTCGTTGTGTTCTACGTTTATTTGTGGTGTCCTGTACTCATATATGCATGTATATATACATGTAGATGTAGGTATGTACATATATGTATGTATGCATATGTTTTATTTATTAAATTGTTAACCATTATATTATTTGGTTTCAAACTTTTCGTCGAAATATGTGCGACTTCCCAACTGCAGTGGGACTGTGTCAGTCGCAGACAGTGTGACAAAAACAATTCACCATGAGATAACAAGTGATTTAGCGAAGTTAACTGTTTTTGTGTATTTCTGAATAGCCATGTATCTTCCAGGCTGCAATTTGCTTTAGTTTCATAATACTGTCTCACATCAAATCACTTGACAAACACATCTCTGAAATATCTTTTCGTGAAAGACATAAACAAACAATTTCAGGCGTAAATTTATTGTCCTTTAATGGTGTTGAGTAACTTTGTTATTGAATCCTTGCACTTTACGCTAGTAATAGTTTGTCTACGTCTTTCATAAGAAAATAAATTCTTCGTAACTTCGGTAGTTGTTTTACAACTACCGAGGTTACCGAAGTATTACAACGGAAACGACCCTAAGTATTTGAGAAAAAAAACTTGTCAGCCGAACCCTCACTATCAACAACCGAAGATCTTGTGATATATGTTTTTACAACTCATTACATTTGTATTAAACTTACTACGAATGTTGTTAATTTTTTATTTATTAATTTATCAATTTATTATTATTATTATTATTGTTATTGTTGTTGTTGTTTTTGTTATTATTATTATTAGTGAGTGGGAGAGCCGTGTATGCTATCAAAGGGACACTGGAGTAAAATATACGAAGCCCAGTATACCCATCATGACTTCCTGTCTGATAGGGTACACTAGGCATATGCATCACAATCATATGTTCACGACAATGTGATCTCGTATCAAGATAAACAGCACATGACCTTGCAGGTGGGGGTCCAGTTAGAATTGTCCTCAGGTTGAGTAGCCCATCCTGCTCAAAAGGTCCCTGAATAAGGGTTATTTAAGAATGTTAAAGGAAACACCCATGTTTCTAGAGATGACTTATTCAAACCCCAAAGAATTCCTCTCTTAAGACGTAGCTATGATGATCCCGAACTACTTCTGCTTGTGATCAGAGATGCACATATGGTCAGCCACTAAGGGACATGCTCAACTGGTTAAGGTCAAACAACTGACAAGCAAATCTGTGGTATTGAGCAGAATATTTGCTGTAGCCCATCTTTTATACCAAGACAAAACAATGTACATAATAACATTTCCAATCAATTAAGATCAGAAGCCATGAGAGCCACTGCTTGGTACTGCATCAGGGCATTTATTACTCGTATAATTATTATTATTAATATTATTGTTGTTGTTGTCGTGAAGACGCGTGGCTTAGTAGTTAAGGTATTTCGCTCTTAAGGTAATGATTTCGATTCCCGGCAGCGCATTGCGTCCTTGAGCAAGACACTTTATTTCACATTGCTTCTGCTCATTCAGCTGGCAAAAATGAGTAGCACATGTACACATTTTGTGTTGAATCTCCCTGAGAACTACATTAAGCGTACACGTGTCTGTAGAGTGAGCAGACACTTGCATATTAATTTTACGAGCAGGCTGCTCCGTTGATCGGATCAACTGGAACACTCGTCGTAATAGTAAAACTGGGTTCCAGTTTTACTATAAATAAGGCAGGAAGATGGCAGACACGTTAGCACACCGGGCGAAATGCTTTGCGGTATTTCGTCTGCCACTACGTTCTGAGTTCAAATTCCGCCGAGGTCGACTTTGCCTTTCATCCTTTCGGGGTCGATTAAATAAGTACTAGTTACGCACTGGGGTTGATGTAATCGACTTACTCCGTTTGTCTGTCCTTGTTTGTCTTCTCTGTGTTTAGCCCCTTGTGGGTAGCGAAGAAATAGGTATTTCGTCTGCCGTTACGTTCTGAGTTCAAATTCCGCTGGGATTGATTGTGTTGTCCTTTTTGTCTTCATGTCCTTTTTGTACTCCTTGCTGGGAAATAGTTGAAACATTCCTGTCACATCCTAGGACCTTGAAGACTGCTTAAATGCAAGAAAGTATACTAGTCCCTTCATATTTTATATTCAATATTTCATCTATTCAATAAGACAATCAATACTTCATTTCATTTTACTATATATATATATTATTTATACTATATATATTCTATATTCTACATTAATATTATAAAGAATATAAATAAAACATGAAAAACAGAGTTGGAATTCCTTTGAATAATATATATCCCTCTATACACAATCATACAAACTCCTTTATATATATATAACTGCATTACCTTTGGATATCCTTGTTGCTTATTTTGATTATAATAACCCCATTTTGATTTATATGGATAATACCAAACCAAATTCTGGTGCCTTTAACTTAAGTACCATATTCAACTGAATCTAAATTTTTACTGAACTTATATATATATACATGTATGTATGTATGTAATTTATGTATGTATGTATGTGTGCGTGTGTTTGTATATGTATATATGTATGTATGTATGTATGTGTGTATGCATGTATGTGTGTTTGCATGTACATATATCTGTGTGTGCAACCACGTTTAAATATACATGCATATTCATATTAATGCATGCTTTGCTTGTAAATACATACATATGCAAACACACACGCATATGTATGTATGTATGAATGTATGTTGGTAAGTATATATATATGTATATGTATATTTATATATATTATATATATATATATATATATAATATATATATATATATATATATATATATTATATAATATATATATTATATATATATATATATACATACATACTTCCTCTTTCATAGATTAACCAAGAGCACGTGTGTTTGAAAAGATTATCAAAAGCGCTCACACACTCTAGAAAAATACTTTCCTAAAAAGGTTAGAAACGTCTTGATAAAATTTCTCTTGAAACATAACTTGAAAATAATCTCATATATATACATATATATATATAATTATAAAAAAGAAGTTTGAAAATGCCACTATATAAAATAAATTTTAATTTTCTTAGAAATTTTACGTTTCGGTTCTTATTGAAAAAACGAACCTTATCAAAAATATCTTAAAAAGTTAAGTGTAATAAAAAAGTTCATAATTGTTTCTTACTGGTCTCAACAGAATCCACGTGGTGGTTTTTTGTGGGGAGTAAGCATAATAACTGTCTTATGTGTTCGAATAGAATATATATATATATATATTATATATATATATATTATATATATATATATATATATATATTTATGTAATGAAAAACCGCCAACTTTTAACCGAAAATTATCCAAAAACTTACAGTATTTAATCATGTCAAAAGGAAATGGAATTTAATTAAAATTAAAACATCCAATCAAAATTTACGTTTCCAGTGGCCTAACGTGCAAAAAAAATTATTCAAGAAGACTATATATTAGTCATACGGAATCCACTTATAGGGAATTCAGCACGCTAGAAAGAACAGCTAGGTTCTGTAAACCACAAAAATAACGGATAAAATTCGACAGGAATAAATTTTTGTGGTTCTTTTTAGCGTGCTGAATTCCCTATATATATATATATATATATATATATATATATATATATATATATATATTCCCTATATATATATATATATATATATAAATATTTAGTTAGTCAATTTATTTACGTTTTGTCAATTATATAAGCCTACAATTGTTTCCATATCTATCGACATTCAAATTACAATTAAAATTGCATTATGAAATAACTAAGGGAGATATTTCTTCAGGGCGAAAATTGACTCACAAGTTTTTACATCCTAATATGAGTGTTCATCAATAGACTAAAATAGCATCATCCTTTTATTTATGTGTGCGTGTGCATCTTAACTTGTTTGAAACAAAGAAACCGTTATAGTCGTATATATACTTAGTTTTCGTTTATGTGACTACCAGTAAATAAATCTATGTATTTCTTTTTAATTTATATTATTGTGGGAACTTGAATTGAGTGTATAATTAGTGCATTAGTCATAATATTTGGTGTCTAGGGTTAATTTTTATAGTATACTTAATTTAATTATATCTATTTAAGTGCTGTATTGTTTTTCATGTATCACGTGACTGGGTTTGGTTATTTTTTTCTCTGTTGTATGGTGGTTGTGCCTTACATCTCTAAGATTTATGTTATATTGTTATTATTATTAGTTTCATATCTGAGGCGGTGAGCTGGCAGGAACGTTAGCACGCCGGGCGAAATGCTTAGCGGTATTTCGTCTGCCGTTACGTTCTCAGTTCAAATTCCGCCGGTGTCGACTTCGCCTTTCATCTTTTCGGGGTCGATTAATTAAGTACCAGTTACGCACTGGGGTCGATGTAATCGACTTAATACCTATGTCTGTCCTTGTTTGTTCCCTCTATGTTTAACCCCTTGTGGGTAATAAAGAAACAGGTATCTCGTCTGCGGCCACGTTCTGAGTTCAAATTCCGCCGGTGTCGACTTTGTCTTTCATCTTTTCGGGGTCGATTAATTAAGTACCAGTTACGCACTGGGGTCGATGTAATCGACTGAATCCCTTCCCCCAAATTTGAGGCCTTGTGTTCCAGTAGAAAGGGTTATTAGATTTACTAGAAGTTGTATTTTTATATTGTCTATTTGACCTATAATTTAATTTTTCTATCTTAATTGTATTTCTTAAATACGTATTTATTCTTGCTGTTGATAAATTTATGCTTTGAAATTATTGTCTGAAAAATTTCCCCAACACATTAGTCACCCCTCATGTAGGCTTATATAATTGACGAAATGTAAAAAATGACTATGCTCTGTTCAAACGCTTCATTTTCTTTTACCATTTATGATATATTACTATAACATTGGCCCAGTGGTTAGGGCAGCGGATTCGCGGTCGTAGATCACGGTTTCGATTCCAAGACCGGGCGTTGTGAGTGTTTATTTTAAGCAAAAACACCTAAAAGCTCCACAAGGTTCCAGCAGGGGGTAGTGGTGATCCCTGCTGTACTCTTTCGCCACAACTTTCTCTCACTCTTTCTTCTGTTGGCCCGCTCGCTTAGCCAGCGAGGCGGCGTCATTTGAAGGCTAAAACAATGCGAACGCACTATGACCAGCGATGTGTAGCAACATCTAATGCCTGTTCGTCATGGTGATCACTATAACTATATCCACATATATCAAATGAGAAGTAGACATTTGTACACAGGGCTCCAGCATGACCGCTTCCCACTGATTGAAACAAGAAAAAAATGATACAATTATGACAACAATGACATTATTATTTACAATGGCTTTCGTCTGCCGCTACGTTCTGAGTTCAAATTCAGCCGAGGTTGACTTTGCCCTTCATCCTTCGGGTCGATAATTAAGTACCAGTTACGCACTGGGGTCGATGTAATCGACTGAATCCCTTCCCCCAAATTTGAGGCCTTGTGTTCCAGTAGAAAGGGTTATTAGATTTACTAGAAGTTGTATTTTTATATTGTCTATTTGACCTATAATTTAATTTTTCTATCTTAATTGTATTTCTTAAATACGTATTTATTCTTGCTGTTGATAAATTTATGCTTGAAATTATTGTCTGAAAAATTTCCCCAACACATTAGTCACCCCTCATGTAGGCTTATATAATTGACGAAATGTAAATAAAATGACTATGCTCTGTTCAAACGCTTCATTTTCTTTTACCATTTATGATATATTACTATAACATTGGCCCAGTGGTTAGGGCAGCGGATTCGCGGTCGTAGGATCACGGTTTCGATTCCAAGACCGGGCGTTGTGAGTGTTTATTAAGCAAAAACACCTAAAAGCTCCACAAGGTTCCAGCAGGGGGTAGTGGTGATCCCTGCTGTACTCTTTCGCCACAACTTTCTCTCACTCTTTCTTCTGTTGGCCCGCTCGCTTAGCCAGCGAGGCGGCGTCATTTGAAGGCTAAAACAATGCGAAGCGCACTATGACCAGCGATGTGTAGCAACATCTAATAGCCTGTTCGGTCATGGTGATCACTATAACTATATCCACATATATCAAATGAGAAGTAGACATTTGTACACAGGGCTCCAGCATGACCGCTTCCCACTGATTGAAACAAGAAAAAAATGATACAATTATGACAACAATGACATTATTATTTACAATGGCTTTCGTCTGCCGCTACGTTCTGAGTTCAAATTCAGCCGAGGTTGACTTTGCCCTTCATCCTTTCGGGGTCGATAAATTAAGCACCAGTTGCATACTGGAGTCGATCTAATCGACTGGCCCCCTTCCACAAAATTTCGGGCCTTGTGCGTAGAGTAGAAAAGAAGATATAACAATAGAAATCCCACTGTGCTTCACTGATGAGGTTTAGCAGAACCGAAATAAATATGTTCGGCGTTGTCATCTTAAGGTCGAAGATGAAAGTTAATTAATTTACATTGGAAAACGACTCATCGACTTAAAAATAAATGACAGTTGATAATAAGAGTCCAGAGTACATAATTAAAAAACAACGAACCGCAATTATCATGATTTCAATAACTTTGATCAAAGGTTCGTCTCCATCAGAGTCGAGAAGAGCTAAACTTCGACGACGACGTCAACAACAAGAACAACATCAACATCAAAAGCAATATGGAGAACAACAGGGAGGAAGCACTCCGTCGGTTACGACGACGACGGTTCCGGTTGATCCGATCAACGGAACAGCCTGCTCGTGAAATTAACGTGTAAGTGGCTGAGTACTCCACAGACACGTGTACCCTTAACGTAGTTCTCGGGGATATTCAGCGTGACACAGAGAGTGACAAGGCCGGCCCCTTAAAATACAGGTACAACAGAAACGGGAAGTAAGAGTGAGAGAAAGTTGTGGTGAAAGAGTACAGCAGGGATCACCACCATCCCCTGCCGGAGCCTCGTGGAGCTTTTTAGGTGTTTTCGCTCAATAAACACTCACAACGCCCGGTCTGGGAATCGAAACCGCGATCCTACGACCGCGAGTCCGCTGCCCTAACCACTGGGCCATTGCGCCTCCACGGGGGAACAACAACAACAACGTCAAAAGCAGTATTGACAACGACGCCTCTATTGCAACCCACCCGAATTGCAAGCCTCTCCTAGTCGCGTCATTTCGGCAAAGTGTCATAGCCCTTCTACTACAAAAGTCTTGCGTTAAGCACTTTAACCCAATCCCAGATATTCCACCCACTGCATCTCGCCCCTCGGCCCTCATTGCACCCCCTTCCATCACCCCACATGCGTCAACCAGCTGGGTTATGTTTGAGTCATAGTAGACACCCCACCACCACCACCATTACCTTCACGCTTCACGTCTCTCCGTTCTGTCAAAGTATGCAGTCTCATTCCTTTCTTCCCTACCATTTATTCTCTCTCTCTCTCTTTCTCTTTCATTTCCTATCTATCTATCTATCTATCTATCTATCTATCTATCTATCTATCTATCTATCTATCTATCTATCTATCTATCTATCTATCTATCAATCTATCTATCTATCTATCTGCCTGTCTCCCTCTCTCTGTTGCTGTCCCAGTCTCTCTCTCTCTCTCACTCTCTAAATATATATATATATCATATGTGTATTATTTACAATTATAATTTAGGGTATCTAAACGCTTGAAATAGCAGTCAAAACTTCACTCTAAAACCACATTAAATGTTCATATAGCACCAGGAGAGAAGACAAAGAGACAAAATAAACTAGCAAAAATTACTGGATAATTCCAGATACCGGATTTCTGGCTTTGCATAAGAAATGCTTTGCCTTCATCAGTGGAATACACTCAGATAGCACATAAGTATATATATATACAACATACGAGTTTTAAGGCGGGCAATTTAAACTGGTCGTGTGCATACGTCATATATATGTATGTATACGCTCGTATATGTAAATATATCGCATGTTGTATATATATATATATATGTATGTATTTATCTGAGTGTATTCCACTGATGAAGGTAAAGCATTTCTTATGTATAGTCAGAAATCCGGGATCTGGAATTATCCAGTAATTTTTGCTAGTTTATTGTCTTTTTCTCTTCTCTCCTGGTGCTGTATGACCATTTAATGTGGGTTTTAGAGTCACGTTTTGACTGCTATTTCAAGAGTGGTGGTATCTCTTTTACCATGTGCGTCATAAAAATAGTTCCTCGGGAATAGAACTATGGATTGACGCACATGGTAAAATTTTGGAGGGAAAATACGAATTCATTCGTTTATATGGATTTGGCCTCTGTTGAGACTATCTCCTGCTTTCTCCGATGGTGCGAGGTCGGGAAGCAAGAGGTATGTAAATTAAAATTTGCAAATCGATCTAACGGAATTTTGCGCTAAAGACGGGAATGAATTTGTTTATAATTCTGACCCAGAAACGCGTCCGTAACAAACCGTAGACTTTGTTTTCGTTATGTTTCATCCTGTTTTACATATGTGAGTTACATGTATACGTTATATGTGGAGTTATATTTGTAGAAAATAGAAATAAGCAGTTTTTGACTGCTATTTCTAATTTTTCGGTATGTGGCTAAGCAACCTGTTGCTTGCCCTTTATATATATATATATATTGTTGTATTTCGGGACGGTCATTTTTGTTTACCAAATAAACACACGCACTATACATTTATTCTTCACTCGTTTATTACTGCTCTTATTTCTTTTGTTAAACTCATCACAGACCTCTTCAGTGACACTTTTCGTTTTCGCGTGTGCTCTTTCTCCGCTTTTTCAAGAATGCAATGTTAAAAGCCTTTCTTTCCTTTATTAATTCCATCTGACTAAAAACATGGCCCCCTCATAGGAAATCGTGGATTACTAGTCCCTACTTTCTTTCCCTATCTTCAATCACCCCTGTCACTCACTGCCCCTCTTTCTGTTTTCCTAACTCCAATAAGTGAAGCAAGATCACAAACGAAAACGAAAAGTGTCGCTGAAGAGGTCACAGATGTGTGACGAAAGATTTCTGGGCAATGGGCATGATATTAAAAAAATAAATAAGTAGGAACAGTATTAAACGAGCGAAAAACAAATATATAGTGCGTGTGTTTATTTGGCAAAAAGAATGACCCACCCGAAATACAACAATTTCAACACACGATTTCACATCAGGAATCTTGCAACACAAATTGGTAAACATATATATATATATATATATATGTGTGTGTGTGTGTAGGAGTGGCCGTGTGGTAAGTAGCTTGCTTACGAACCACATGGTTCCGGATTCAGTCCCAGTGCGTGGCATCTTGGGCATGTGTCTTCTACTTTAGCCTCGGGCCGACCAAAGCCTTGTGAGTGGATTTGGTAGACGGAAACTGAAAGAAGCCTGTCGTATATATGTATATATATATATATATATATATGTGTGTGTGTGTGTGTGTGTGTGTGTGTGTGTATGTGTGCGTTTGTCACCCCCCAACATCGCTTGACAACTGATGGTGGTGTGTTTACGTCCACGTAACTTAGCGGTTAGGCAAAAGTGACCGATAGAATAAGTACTAGGATTACAAAGAATAAATCCTGGGGTTGACTTGCTCGACTAAAGGCGGTGCTCCAGCATGGCCACAGTCAAATGACTGAAACAAGTGAGAGAGCAAATGAGTATATATATATATATATATATGTATGTATATATATATATAAATATATATATACATATATATATAATTATCAATATAATTATAATTATCAATATAATTACGCTCGCTCTGATACCATGAGTTGAGGTGATGTCTTCTAGTGCCTTCAAATTTAATACACAATTATTAATAATTGAGACGCAATTATTTATAATTGAAGAGTCCTACGCTGAAGAGGAAAAATTAGTTAGGTAAGACATAATTATTTAATTTTTATGCTCTGCTAGATGACTTAATTCCGAAACGTACGTCCGTAGGTGACTTAATATAGAATGATGTCGTCATTTCTTTCTCTTTTGCCTGCGTGTTTGCCTTTTAAGTGCTGTGGTTTTACTGGGATCTCCCTTTTAAGTAGAAAGAATAGCCAAAACTCTTTGACTGCTATTTCTAAATTCGGTGTGTGGTGAGGCAATCGTTGCTAAACCCTTAATACTTATATACTATATATATATATATAATATATATATTCATATAATATATATATATATATAATATTATATCTAATATATATATATATATATATATATATATATATATATATATATATAATATATATATAAATATATGACATAAACGCTTGTCTACTTAAATTAGATTAACATAATCCTGAATATGTCTAAGCACAAGCATGCACACATACTCTGTATTACGTCGCTTTGAGAACTTTCCGGTGAGAAAGATCTGTTTCCTTTTGTTGTCGCTTCTGCCTCACTAAAAAGAAAATGATCTCTTCTTAAAGACGTGCGGATTTCTCATCTGTATTTATTCTCTTTCTTTCTGTCAGATGAAGGACAAGTATGTCCGAAAAGTTAAATATTTCTTTCCTTCATTTATTTAGCGTAAAACAAGGCCAACTTTTGATTATGTTATTTTGTTATAAGTTTTGTTAGTGTAGATTTAAGTAAATCGCTTCCCACACTGACGCAATGAGATCGTTTGTTTCCATATCGGATCACTTTCTGGAATACCAAACAGACTTTTCGCGGTTATAATGGAAGGACTTGTCCTAAACTTTGGCATCGAGAGTTACACAAATACTAGAACTGGGCGCCACTGCCTAGTGCCAAGGACTCCAAATTTGCCATCAAGATGTAGAACAAGATACTGTGATAGCCTGGGCTTCAGAGGTCCACAGCTCTTCAATATCCTCCCGAAGGACCTGAGAGACCTGCATTGGGTGGATGCAGATATCTTTAAAATAAAACTGGACCTCTTTCTGTCAGGTGTCCCCAGATGAACCAACTTCACGACAGGAGGTGCAGATGAGAGCAGCTGCATCAAACTCTCTCATGCACCAAATGTCAATTGCTAAAAAGCATTCGTGAAGTAAAATCATGTAGCAACACCGAATGGCGGTGCCCCAGCATGACCACAGCTCGTGAGCTGAAACTAGATGAAATGAAAGGAAAAGTTGAATGAAGATATTTTCTTAAATAGCCGTACAATCGGGAGGAAACACAGAATCAGAGGATTTCGAAGGGCACATCTTTACTCAGGTATGTCATTAACCACAGTCATTCGGTTTTAATCACATTATCTCCTCTCTTGTTTTTCAACACCAGACTCACCACATAGCTTTTCTCTCACCTCATCCTCTATCTTATTATCTATTAACTTCAGTATAACATATTATGAGTAAGATAGGATCTCTCCTGCTTTCGGTGGCGCTATACTGAAACACTGATCCTTATTAATTATTTCCCCTCCTCACCATGCATAACCTTTTTTTAGGTTTTATTTTCTATCCTTTTATTGTGAAGTTTAAAATATGAGCATTTCGTTTCAACCAGCTTGTGACATTTAGATATCCCTTAATGGATATTGGAATTTAATCTCACCCAATCTGATTAGAATCCTTTGTGGAGCGATGAAAACGAAAGATAGATAACTATCAAGTAAGTGAGGTGGGTGGTCGATTTGAATATATATATTCATTTATTCTTTAACTTGTTTCAGTCAGTTTGATTGCGGCCATGCTGGAACACCACCTTAAAGGGTTTTAGTCGAAGAATTCGACCCCAAGGTTTATTATTTGCAAGCCTGGTACTTATTCTATCGGTCTCTTACGGGGACATAAATACTCCAGCATCGGTTCTCAAACGATGACTGGGTCTCTCTCTCTCTCTCTCTCTCTCTCTCTCTCTCTCTCTCTCTCTCTCCCACACACACATGCATATAACAAACGCACTCACAAGGCTTTAGTCAGCCCGATCCTTTAGTAGAAGACAACGAAGGTGACACGCAGTGGGACTGAACCTGGAAGCATGTGGTTGGGAAGCAAGCTCCTTACCGCACAGCCGTGCCTGCGCCTATATACATATTAATATATATATATATATATATAATATATATATATATATATTATATATATATATATATATATATATATATATATATATATATATATAAAATACAAAATAGGACAAGAATGCAAAACATTGGACAACTAGGTGATACAAAAAGGGACGACAAAACATTCAGATAGACGATACAAAGAAAACAAGGAAGGGTCATTCGAAGTTTTCTATCACCTTTTTTGTATCACCTTGTATCGTCTATCTGGATATTTTGTTGTCCTTTTGTATCACCTAGTTGTCCGGATGTCTTGCGTTTCTGTCCCATTTTGTATCCCTATATATAATATATATATATATATATATATATATTATATTATATATATCCATTCCTGTCAATGTTATAATTTTCTCGCTTCACGAGGTTTTCAAAACCAATAGAACTACATTGCAGACTTCATCTGGTTTGCCAGATTGAGTTACAAGAAGCATATTATGCCACCTTTAATTAAGTTATGCTTCTATTTATTTTTTAACTTACACGGTCAATTTATAACTATTTAAAGTATTTTACACTTAAAGAGGCATGAGTTGAACACTGGTCGATGTAATCGATTTACGCCTCCCACTAAAATTGCCGGCCTTGTGCCAACATTTGAGGCCATTATTTAAAAGGCAGTGATCTAGCAGATTCGTTTCTAGATCTGTACGTTTTGTGTTCAAATCCAATTGAGCTCAATTTTGCTTCCATCTTCGCGTGTTCAATAATAGAAAAATTACCGATCAAGAACAGGGGTCGAAGTATTAGACAAACCTTCTCTACTAGAAATTGCCGGCCTTGTGCCAAAATTTGAAGCCATTATCTCCACTCCTTCTCCTCCACCTCCTTATACCTTGCTTTTTTCAGTCTTACTTTTCTATTTACTCTTTACTTGCAATTATTTTTCTTTTTTTCCTTTCTTCCTTCCTTTTGCTTCTTTTTAAATCTTTTTTTCCTGTCTTTCTATTTTTTCTGTCTTCTATACATTCTATCTTTTTTTGTCTAATTTACATTTTTCTTCTTTTTCTTCACTCTATCTTTCTTTCTTTCACCCGTCTATCACTTTTTAAAATTACTTTCTCACCTTTTTTTTTTACTTTCTTCCTCCTTTACGTTTCTCCCCGTCTCTTCCCTCTCTCCCTCTTTCCCTTCTCTCCTTCTATCTCTCACTTTATTATTTCTTTACAGTTCTATATTTAAGAGATGAGGAATTATTTACATTATTTACATTCGACGGAAATTTCTCATCTTGTTTGTTGTTAACACAACGTTTCGGCTGATATACCCTCCAGCCTTCTTCAGGTGTTTTGGGGGAAATTTTGAACCTGGTTTCTCATTCCTAAGGTATTTTTCGATGTTATTAGTGTTAGTTTTCAGGTCACTGCTAGGAATCGATCTCGGAATTTTGGTTAGTAGCCCGCACTCTTAACCGCTACGCCATAAGGCCATGGGGGGTATATCAGCCGAACAACAAACAAGATGAGGACAAATATCCGTCGAATGTAAATAATGTAAATAATGTATTATTTGTTTCTTATGCAACTTACCTTCTCTCTCACCTTTCAATGATCTCTGCCAGTGCAACTATCGGTCAAAAAAGCTTAGAGTTATTTCTTCCGGCATATTGTGTTCAGATTTCAAATACCACCTTGTTCGAATTCGCCTTTCATTCTTTCTGAGTACGAAGGTCTATGTAATCACCAATCTTTCCCCTAGAACAATTGCTTGCTTTGCACCATAATTCGAAATAA
>NW_021823597.1:0-21696 GCF_006345805.1 Octopus sinensis | reverse complement strand
AAAATTAAATTACATTTAAGCTGTTAAAAATAAAATTTGAAGAAACGTTGTTTAAATATGTATTTATACAGTACTAGTTAGGTTACGGTGGTGGTGGTGGTGGTGGAGGTGGTGGTGGTAGTGGTGGTGGTGGTGGTGGGGATGTTGTTGATAGTAGTGGTGTCGTCGTCGTTAATGTGTTTATGGTTCTGTTTTTGTTGTTGTTGCTTGCTTGCTTGCTTCTTGCTCTTTTTTGTCGTGAATGCACTTGTTAATTGATGATCGCGCAGATGATGATTATTATAATGATGGTAATGGTGTTTGGTGGTGGTGGTGGTGGTGGTGGTGGTGTGGTGGTGGTGATGGTGGTGGTGGTGATGATAGTGATAATGACGAAGGTGGAAATGATCGTTATTCTAAAGAGGGAGGAGGAAGAGGAGGAGGAGGAGGAAGAAGAAGAAGAAGAAGAAGAAGAAAGAAGAAGAAGAAGAGTAAAGTAGTAGAAGAAGAAGAAGAAGAAGAAGAAGAAGAAGAAGAAGAAAAAAGATGAAGAAGAAGAAGAAAAAAGATGAGAAGAAGAAGAAGAAGAAGATGATGATGATGATGATGATGATGATGGTGGCGATGATAGTGATGATGATGATGATGAGACTGGGTAGAGGGAAAGTCGATATAAGAAATGCTGAAAGATAGAGAGGTTATTTTAAAGCGACAAGAAGTAAATCTGAGGAAAATATGTACAGGAGTTGAAAGAGCAGCGTAATACAATGTGTAGATATCCTGTAGGGAGTATCAGAGAACGAGTGACAAAAAGAAAGAAAAAAAGAAAGAAAGAAGAAAAGAAAGAAAGAAGAAAAGAAAGAAAGAAGGAAGGAAGGAAGGAAGGAAGGAGAAAGAGTAAAGAAACACAGAGATAACAAAGAAAACAGCGAGACATGCGTTGGAACCCCCGAGAGCCTGGTTGAGAATTAAGAGAAAAATGTATTCGGAAAGAGAGAGAATGAAACAGAAAGAGGCAAAGCGGGGTAGAAGTAGAGAGGATGAGTAGTAAAACCAACCTAGAAGAGATTAAAGATAGAATAAAAAAATGGAACGAGGATCCATACATACACAGATACAAGGATGCGTACATATATCCATACACATAGATGTGTATCATATGTAAATATGATAAATATCATATGCATGCACGTATATATTATCATATATGTATTGCGCGTGTGTGTGGGTTGTCTATGTCGTTAGTTTTATACTTTCCTACTGAAGTTACAACGCCTGAAATTTTGGAGGAAGGGCTAGTCTATTACGTTGAGACTAACGCTCAGACTGTAAATTTTGGGTTGTCCGGAAAGTTCGTGCCGAGTCACTTATTTTTATACATCAGCGATGAATGAAATATACACTCGTTATAATCCGCGAAATTAATAGGGCATATCACAAGAATTATTTTCACACAGACATATAAAGGCACATGGGTACATTTGAATATACTAATAAAAACACACACCCACAATATATATATTAATATATATATATATATATATATATATATATATATTCTTATATTTGTTTCAGTCATTTGACTGTGGCCATGCTGGAGCACCTCCTTTAGTCGAACAAATCGCTCCCAGTACTTACGCTATTTATCGACACCGAAAGAGCTAAACTTCAGAGCAGCAAGATTTAAATCTAAGGCGCATATACGCGCGCACGCGCACACACATATGCATACACGCACACATGCATACACACACGTGCACACACGCACATACACACACTCCTATCTATATATATAGGTGTGTGTATATATGTGCGTATTTTTATATATATCTATACATATGTGTGTATATATATGCATATGTATATGTATTTGTGTATGTGTGTGTTGTGTGTGTGTGTGTGTGTGTGTGTGTGTGTGTACATATATAAACATAAATTAGTGTATGTGTGTGTATGAGTTTGTGTGTGCATAAAAACAAAATAGCCATCATTGAAATCCTGAAATCATTGAAAACCGAGGACGAATGACCTATACATAAATATACATGAACCAAGCAAACACAATAAATTATACAAGACTTATACACGCATGCATACACACACACACACACACACACACACACACAACATACACACACACACACACACACACACACACACACACACACACCACACACACAGAACAACAACAATACATGCTCTCACACCGAAAATGTAGATAAACTCACGCACAAATCATCCATTTATGCAAACATAGATACACGTAGAGATACGCACAAATGTTGAACTCTTTCTTCACACACATGCCAAGTTATAGCATCATCAATAGATGATGACACACAGCAAAGTGCATTGATGCATTAGTAGAAAGATCACTGCTGGTGCAACAACCGGAATATATTAACCTCGTGTCTTTCTTGGACTGTTATATCGCAGTCTGGTGAATATTGATCAAAGACACATTTAGAAATACCTTACTTCACTTGATACGCTTTGGCTTCTCAAACCATTTGCTGGATGTTTGAAGCACTTCTGAATTGTCCAGTCAGACATACATGACCAGAGTACGTTAGGAATATGAAGATATGATTTGGTGTCAATCAAAACTACGTACAGACATGCATACATAACATGAGTACAAGTGTATGTATGTGCGCTCTGGGTGTGTGTTTGTGTGTGTATCTGAGTGTGTGCGTGTGTGTGTGTGTGTGTGTGTGTGTTTGTGTGTGTGTGTGTGCGTGCGTGTGCGTGTGTGTGTGTGCGTGCGTATGTGTGTGCGATTGTAAAGCCGTGAAATGGACTGCAGCTATAATTCAATGTGTCAGTCTTGTTATATCAGTCTTTGTCTCTTGATGCTTCTGAGAGAGAATTACGTTAAAGTAACTATCTCTTAAGAGATACTCAGCAGCTTGCCCTGTATTTCATGAGTAACTATTTCGGATAATAGAACAACTGAAATACTCATTGCTGGAAATTGCAGATTCGTTTAATTTTCTTTGTATATATGTTAGTATGTGTGTGTTTCAGTGTGTATTTGTGATATGCATTATTCATCTAATGACAAATATGAGGAATGCGAACGCGACATTCTGAGGCTGTACAGTTAAACCAGCGTTATCTCATCTAGTTTAGGATTGTCTGCCAGTCTAATATTTATAGTGTTCATCTTCACATTAGTATTGAGTTCGTAACGAAAACCTGGGTTTGTGTGGATCACTAATAAAGCACTAGTTCCTCCGTGTAGACTTGTGAAACTCTGAACGAGCCACCTGGTCTCTGGTTACCTTTAGCAGAGTCCACTTTGTTGTAAACACTCGAGTTAGAATTCTACGTTAAGGATAACTTCTCTTTCTTATTACCCATCTCGTGGGCCCTGATAAAAAAACAAGACCTCTAACCTTTCTGCTCTGAATAGATCATGAAAATAGGTTTTTAAATTTTTTGGGAATTTGCATACCACAAAATTTGACTTTGCAAGGTTTCTATAGAAGGAGGTGTGAGAGAAAGTGAAAGGAAGCGCGTATGAGTAAGAAAAAGAGAGGAAGACGGAAACAAATAAGAAACCTTGGTATTGTCCACATCACATTATCAGGCATCATTATGGCATGCAACTAAAATGTTTTATTTTCTCTAACAGATTATTCTAATTAGCTACCCTGATTTTTTGCGGGTATTCGTCTTATTGACCACAGGAAGAAAGAGTTATGACGGTATAAGTAAGACTGGAAGAGCCAAATATTATATCTGGTTTATTTAGACAGAATGTCAATTTTTGTAGGGAAGAAACCGACCTTACTCATATATGACTGGTACATATTATGTAAACCCACGGAAGAATGAAAATTAATCGATACAAACGGAATTAGAACATAAAGTCCATGAGAATGAAGCCAAATATTGTTATATATTAGATTCGGCCTTTTGCTATCTCAGCAATTTTCAACACAACTTAGAACAGCCTAGATTTCAAGATTTGGAATATTCCACTGTCTGCAATCACACATTTACGTGTGTGCATTTCTGCTTTGGTGTATGTGTGCGTATGTGTACATATATCAATGCGTACATGTTATGGCTGTATGTCTGTTGTGGTGTGTGTGTGTGTGTGTGTGTGTGTGTGTGTGTGTGTGTGTGTATGTGTGTATGATCAGATAAATAAAGAGAAAGACAAGGAAGGGAGAGAAATGTGGGAGACGAAGAGAGTGAAACATACAAATATCCGGTGAGACAAACTTACTTAGAGATAGTGATAGATAGATAGATAGATAGATAGATAGATAGATAGATAGATAGATAGATAGATAGATAGATAGATAGATAGATAGACAGATAGATAGATAGAGGTGGGAGAGGAAATGAATGATTCAATGCATGCACTAATAGACTAATTCCTGTACACATTGAAGATGAAGTCTCAGAGCTGAGGCAAACAACTGACCTTATAAACTTGATCAAAATAGAAGTGAAGCTACTCTTCACAAGCTCACAGAGCGCCATTCTCAGATAACCCTCCACACCAACATCGATAATGGGAGAGAACAGAAACAATAAAGAAAAGAAAGAGGAGAAGAGAGAGAGAGAGAGAGAAAGGAAGGAAGAGAGAGAAGGTAGAGTGTGAGGTAGGGATAGAGGAAGAAGAGAGAAGATTATCTCTTAGAATCTACATGTTAATCTCTTAGACAACACAAGGGACCGAATTTGATTGCACGGATAAATGGATGATTAAATTAAAGGAATTACTTTGTCTCACTGTCTGACTAAGTTACTATATACACGGAAAAATTAATGTTGATTTAGATGAATGCGCGGTGATATAACTCTTTAGATAAAGGCATGGTTTGTCTCTTTGAATGAGGGTGAAAATGGCTGACTATGTGGTAGTAAAAGCGGAGTCAGAGAAAACTAGTGATGTTCCTTGTAGGTAAAACATAACAGAAATGATTCAAATAGTGGAGTTAATTTTATACCGCGAGGAAGAAATAGCTACAGTAAATCATTCTCCCGAAATGATGAGCTTAGTATTCTCAAACGGATTCTTACTGGAGAAAAACAACATCCCTATGATATCTGTGGTAAATCATTATCACAACGCACACACCACACACAATATAATACATCCACACATTCATTTTATAATAATATAAACACACATACATTACATACATATATACGTAAATATATATATATATATATATATATATAATATATATATATATAATATACATAAACACACTACATATTCTATATATGTATATATATATATATATATATATCCGTAGATATATTATAATATATATATGTCTATATATCATATTACGTATATTATATAAATATAAGATATATATATATATATATATATATATTATTATATATATATACATATATAACATACACACAACATACACGTACACACACAACCACACACACACATAAATTGGACTCAAGTGTATATATTTACATACTTACCCAGAGTGCAACGAGTGTTTTTACACAAAGAAAATGTCCCACTTTACTTTAAGCATCTATACACATGCATATGTGCATATGTACATATATACACACACGCGCACACACGTTAAAGACAGACATACACATACAGACATATACGTTCATATATATGCATATTGTCATACAAACTTACTTGCATGTGTACACTCTTCAGAGGAAATACAGAATGTTGCACATCTATTTCAGTGTTTTAAAATACACGAGGTTAGAAGAAGCATATTTCCGCAACAAGTGTGCCAATTTTTTTTGTACATGCGCAATGGAAATATCCAAAACCACCGAACTCTATATGTAGATTGTCATAGCGTTAACGCCAATTCATACCGACGCACAAATGCTCACTCACAAAAACCACTTACGTATGCACAGACACACACACAAAAAAAAATTCACTCGCAGATATATATATATATGCAAGTATATGTATATATATATATATGCATGTATGTATGTTTGTAAAATACTCGCTAGTGTCTGTGAAATAGCCAACAGAAATGTTCTTTCCATAAAGTTACTCACAAAATTTAGATAACAAATTAGGATGTCACCAGATGGCATAAAGTTCTTTACGTTTTTTTTTCATGCTATATATTACACATTTAAATAAAAAGAAACAATGTTTTGTGTTTTTTTTTATATATATTTTCACTTATTGGTTTCATAGAAAAAAGGGACAGAAATATACTTCAAACATACATGATTGTAGTTTGCACACATACATTCACATACGCACACACACACACACACACACACACACACACACACACACACACACACACACACACTTACACATACATGTGTTGTGAAACTTCTGGTGATAAAAGCAGTAATTTTATCGATTACTCTCGAACGTGGGGGGTGCAAAATACACTGACAACTATGAGAATTTATAAATAGCTAAGCAAAAACACGCAAATGCGTGGATATGTATATATGCATGTATCAGTGTATGTGTATACATGTATGTGTTATGTATATATATATTATATATATATACCATTTGTATATATGCAGACAATATATATGTATATATAGTTGTCTGCATTATAATATATATATTATATATATATATATATATATATATATATATATAGATATATATACGTTTGTATATATGTATGTATACGCATATATTTGGATATAAATATAGGACTATACGCATATATATATATATATATATATATATATATATATATAATATATATATTATATTATATATATATGTATGCATACATCTATCTATTTATCTATCTTCTTTATCTTTGTGTGAGTGTGTGTGTGTATGTGTGTGTGTGTGTGTGTGTGTGTGTATGCAAATTGTGTGTGTAAACATATGTCTATATGCGTATAGATACAAATACCCACAATGAGACATAATCATCAACACACTGTTGCAACTAACCAATGACTGCAAACTATGTATCATCTTGTTGAAATCTTATATATCGGTTTAAAAACTAAGTAATAAAATATACATATGATTACAAATATATCGCAAGATCATTCCCATATGGCATGACGCAGCTGTTTCGAATCGTACGAACACCGTCCTCCACGGAGAAGCAAATCTATATTAAGCACTCAAGCAACAAGGGGTATTTATTCGGTAGCTGACAGATGTCGTTTAATCTTCGTCCAGAAAGATTTGTTGGATCGGCTCATCTCACATATACTGATAACTACCTGTACACGGAGATCTATGTTTATGCGTGTGGATGTACACTTACATACTAACAACTGTATTATATGCACAGACATACGCACGCACACAAAAACATATACATATATCTGTACACACACTTACACACACAAACACATACACACACATATATTATATTTCGATATGTGCCATGCCATAGAGAATGCTTTCTTGAAACTGAACCTGGGGGTCTCTCCCGCGTCTCGAGTTTCACGCTACTGCAATCTTCAGACATGTACTATCTATCTATCTATCTATCTGTCTATCTATCTATCTATCTATCTATCTATCTATCTATCTATCTATCTATCTATCTATCTATCTATCTATCTATCTGTCTGTTTGTCTGTCTGTTTGTCTGTCTGCCTGTCTGCATGCATAGCTAGCTATCTATCTATCATCTATCAATCTATCTATCTATCTATCTATCTATCTATATAATCTATCTATCTATCTACCTGTCTGACTATCTATCTGTCTACCTATCTATCTGTCCGTCTGTCTGTCTATATGTATATGTCTCTTCACACATATATATATATATATATATATATGGAGTACGTTTTTTGTTGATCTTACCATCACGGAACAGTATATTGTACACACACAATTACGCACAAAAACATACACATGCACACACAGACACACACACACACACACTCACACACCACACACATTCATGTATAAACCCATACATGCTACTTGCATACATATATATAGTATTAGGAAAATATGTAGGAATGACTAAAAGAATTTTCACAGTCACTAATGCGAGCATGTTGTCTTCTAGTAACTAAGAAATGAGCGACGATATAACGTCAAGCTATAAGTAAATGCGAAAAGGCAAGCAAATTATCAAGCAAAACAAACCCTACACCTATGGTTTTAAGGTTTCCGGTATTTGTGTGACACATTTTTTCATTTTAAATATTCTGTATGCAAAGCATTGAAAGTCAAACTCGCTGAAGGCACGATTTGAACTAAAAATTAGCCATCTTGCAATTTTTACGAAAGCTCATTACTTCCGTAATGTAATTGTCAATCACTGATACAGCAATCTGAAAATTCATCAGTCCCCTGTCCCATAAAGTTATCAATTTGAACCTTGGATTACCCTACATCACCTTGAACTAATCTATTCACAAGCATCTCCCATGATTTTGTTCCATCATGAGCGCGGTATTATTATTTTAAGAGTATGAACCAACGAATAAAACTCTATGAAATCGTTCAGCCTGCTAGAAATAGCGACTAAATTTCTTTTCAATGACACTTCGCTTAAAACAAATGGAAGGGGCAGTGAAATGTAAGCATTTCAATATGACCGTAAAAATAGAAAGGATGTGAAGGTTACAACTGAAACATCCCCAACCGTATGATCTGCTCATTGAAACCTAAACTGGGGGGAAAAATAAACTGAAAGACCAAAATAAAGAGTTGGTGATTACATCATAAAAGCTCTGACATACGGAATCCAATGTTAGTATTTGTATTTCCTTTAAGATCCGTTTTTACTTATTTTACAGCCATACCCTTTAGGAATAAAGAAAATGGAGAAAGGCAAGTGTTTTACACTTCAATACCATTTATTGTTCAAATTGTCCTTGAATTATTTAATTAAAAAAATGCTCCAGTTTTGTTTTCAAGCTTCTCCACTGGATATATTCGTGTATCTATCCTTAAGTTAGAAATAACAAATCTTCGTCTACTTTTGATGCTGTTAACATTGCTTGATCTCAAATCTACCTTGATGGCGCAGACCTGTGTAAAAAAAAGTGTTCTAGCCTTGACACAATCCTCTTTTCCTTGTTTTCTTCTTCAGATGGTTAGATGCAATTTGAGGGAGATTTGACTCTTATTTCTAGTATTTTCGTACGACCACTCAGAGTCTCCCTCGCTGACGCGTACAAATGTTTGTTATTAATTGAAACAACTGTTTGATGTTCTATCCATTGTCTGCAGTTAATCAGCTCCTATTTTCAGGTTCACGCTTTTCTCTAGAACATTAAACGTGTATATGAAGTGAAAGAGTTTATAAAGATGAAATGGAATTAGACTACAGACCGTTCAATACCACCTCACCTACATCTCTCTTCAGTTAACTTAGACTACACACCATTCAACAGCAGTTCACCTTATACTCTCACAACTTGAAATTGTACAGGGAAATGTTGATGCCATACAACATAAACACATACATTCGCACATACACACAACTACACTCATACAAACACAGAGAAAGTGAGAAAGGGAAAGAGAATGTGTGTGTGTGTGTGAGAGAGAGAGAGAGAGAGCATTTTCTAAGGTTGTATGATACCCTCGGGTTGACAAAAATCAAGACTGGAACCTTTTATATTTCTTCCATCGCTTATTTTCTTCTTTTATCCCAAAAATATCTGAAAAGACATCTAACCAGAAAATAGCTGCCAGTTTGTGTCATTCTCAGCTTACACCGAGAGACAGTGTCACAACAAGAGTATTCAACATAAAATTTTGGCAGTGAAAAAAAAAAGAAATATGGCAAGACCTTACTTTGTCAAAACTTCCCAGAGGAGAAAAATCTTTAAAAAATGTAATAATAATAATAATAATAATAATAATAATAATAATAATAATGATAATAATGAATGAGAAAAAAATAAAAGCAGAAAGAAAAAAGATTGGATGAGAAAGAATTTATAAATGTATCATTGTTAGCTTGATATCAAAAGCTTTCGATTTTGAAGTTCTGGGGATGATGATTATGATGATTATGATGGTGATTGGAGTAGAGGTTGTGGTGGCGGTGGTAGTAGTGATAATGATAATAGCAGAAGACAAGGGAAAATTTGGACTGGAGGTTGGCCAAAACGGTACAGCCTTGGATCTAATTGTCTGGTTTGGAAATCTCAAGTGAAATGATAACAACACAGTTTGGAGACATGACAAAAGAAAAGAAAGCTGACTGCGTCACTTCCTCTTTTTTTTTCTTTATTCTTCCTTCCCCTGATTTTCTTTCTTTCTTTCTTTTTGTGTATGTGCGCACGCGTTTGTGTGTGAGCGCGTGAAACCGTATAGATAAATGAGCAAGAGACAAGGTGATTGAAGACTGTATTATGTCTTCAGGTGTGCAAGGCTTGCAAGTTAGGCTACCTGGGAATTAGATGGCTGACAAATGCGAACGCACATATGTGCATACGTGCGTATGTGTGTGTGGTGTGCGCGCGTGTGCGTGTGTTTGTGTGTGTGTGTGTGTGGTGTGTGTGTGTGTGCGTGCGCGCGTGGTGTGTGTGTGTGTGTGTGTGAGTGAGTGGACAGAACGCGGGAGGAAAGAGTGAGAGGGAAGAGAATGAAATATAAAACTATATAAAAAGAAATTTGCATGTGTCATAGAAAGACTAAAACCTAGAAAAAAACCCCGAATGAATGAAGAAACACTGATTCTGCAACGTGTGTGTGTGTGTGTGTGTGTGTGTGTGTGTGTGTGAGCGTGTGTGTGAGAGTGTGTGTGCGTGTGTGCGCGTGTGTATGTGTGTGTGTAAATATGTATATATATATATATACGTGTGTGTGTGTGTATATACAAACACACACATATATACATATATGTACATGTATACATATACATAAATATACATATATCCACATATATATATACATGGATGTGTACGTATATATATATATATATATATATATATATAATATATATATATATATATATGATAATAATATGTGTGTGTGTGTGTGTGGTGTGTTTATGATTCTATGCATGCATGCATGTATGTGTAACTAGAAACTTCCATATGGACACGTACAAGCACGCGTATGTAAAAATGTATACATATATGCAGAAATGAGAGCAGATTGTTGACATTGAGAGCGAATGCATGAGCCTGAAGAAAAAACTTTAGTTTGGCACAGAGAAAGTATTAGAGAGAGAGAGACTGGATGAGCGAATGAACAATTGAGTGAGATGGGGAGTGGGGGAGAATGTTAGGGAGAAAAATTGGCGAAAGAATAATAATGTAAGGGGGAAAAAAAAAAAAGAAAACGGAAAACAGAAATAAGAAAAATAGTATAGCAAAGTAAAGAGAAGAAAAATACGGTCAACAATCCCTTTGTAAAAAAAAAATGTGGTAATAATAATAATGATAATAAAGATATAAGAAATGATGCAAATGGGAACATAAGGTAGAAGGAAAGGAAAGGAAAAGGAAATAGAAATAACGACAGATAAGACACAAGTGAAATGTGTGTGTGTGTGTGTGTGTGTGTGTGTGTGAGAGAGAGAGAGAGAGAGGGAGAGGGAGAGAGATAAAGCTAAGCTGCAAATGCTACAATCAATAACTGAAAATTTGCTGTCAAGTCCAAGGGAAAGTTGGCGAACCAGCTGAGCTGTTAAACAAACCGGTCGTGTCGGCAGAAGATAAGTGTCGACGTATAGCTTGGTAAGGTCAGAGTGAGAGAAAGAGATAGGAAGGGAAAGAAGACAGAGAAGCAAATAGAGAGAGATAGAGAGATAGAGAGATAGAGAGAGAGTGTATATGGGAAACAAAGACTGAGTAGAGAGAGAAAGAGAGAGAGAAGAACAGAAAGAAAGTATATTGAGATGTAACATAAGAGAGCTTCGAAGAAACCTGGAGAGGGTGAGACACAGAGAGAAATACAGATGTAGAGAGTGTTTTGTGGAAAGGAAGAGAGATAGAGAGGGGAGAGAGAGAGAGAGAAAGAGAGAGAGAGTGAGAGGGAGGTTAAAAGTGGATAATTGTTGTTTGTCAGTTCACATCGACTTACATGAAGATATTGATTTATTTTGACTGAGTAAAACATCAGCCTTTTATCAGAGACATAATCAATTAAATCTAAACCACAATATATTACTGGTAGGAATTTTGGAACCTTTTTTTAATTAAATGATTCAAGGACAATTTGAACAATAAATAGTATTGAAGAGTAAAACACTTGCCTTTCTCCATTTTCTTTATCCCTAAGGAGTATGGTTGCATCCAATGTTAATTTTTCGCTAACTAGTAGGGTAAAAATGTAAAGACCCCCTTCAGTCATGAATGATCATGAAATTGCATCTAGAAAGTGAACCCTCCGAGGTGCAAGTCCGGAAATCCAGCCTCCCGTCTCCACACTACTGTTGTTATCCAAGGAGAAGGCAAATATCAATACAACTTCGCACCATCGATGTTGCAACTCATTTCAACAGTTGAGTGAACTGGAGCAACGTGAAATAAAGTGTCTTGCTCAGGAACACAACACAACTACATGATGCTCTAACCACTGAGCCATGTGCGGATTAAGTAATTGAATGTTCACCACTGTATTACTACTAATTGTATCATTCCTATGATAGGTAAAATCATTAGCACATTGATCTGAAGTTATATGATGAAAAGATCATCTGTGTAAATTTAATACCTTCGCAGAAGGCTAACATTTATTTTGCTATCAAAGTACGAGTCTATTTGTTATCGAGTTTATTTATGGTCAAGTCTATTTGGGGTCGAGTCAGTGTGATATCTCCCATTATTTTGTAAAGAAGGTTAAGTGACGTAAGCGGAATATCATTTTCAACTGATAAATATATTGAAATCACGTCTCGGTCTCGGCTTTTTAAATAAAAAAAAGAATTGAAATCAGAGGTGTAATCAAAGCATGAATCTTGAGTGTGCATAATTCGTATCTACTCAACAAGCGTAGCTGTGCAGTAAGAATCTTGGTTCCCAAGCCCATGGTTCTAAATTCAGCCCCACTGCGTGGTACTTTGAGCATGGGTCCTCTGCTATAAACACAGACAGACCAAAGCATTGTGAGTGGATGTAGCAGAGGGAAACCTAAGAAGTCCATCGTGTACACGCGCACACAGACACACACATGTATATGTGTGTGTTTGTATTCGTGTCTGTATCTATGTGTGTGTGTGTGTATTTGACTATATGTATGTGTAGCTCTGTGTGTATTTTTTGTGTCAGTGTTTGTCTCCCAGATACTCTTGAAAACCAGTGTTTGTTTACGTTTCCGCTAACTTAGCGGTTCGGCAAAAACATTACTGATAAAATAAGTACTCGGCTTATAAAACATAAGTACTGGAATCGCCTAATTCGACTTACACTTTCAAGTCGATGCTCAAGCATGGCAACAGTCTTATGACTGAAACGAGTATAAAATATTTTTTTTAAAAAAGAGAAAAAATAAAAGAGCCACTGAGAAAGAAAGGAAGACAGTCCCTACTCGGTTGATTGACTGATTAGGATTAACAGTCAAATCTCCCTAAACTCCTTAAAATCACACTCTGTGGTCTTTTTAAAGGAAGGATATATTGGGCCACATAGTTCTAGATTTACTATGTATGAATAAAGGGAAGAAAAACAATAAAAAGTTAAACTAGGACGTGATAATCATATTATGAACACCTTTTATCATAGATCTGCCCATCTATGCATGGGCAAAATCTATGAATGGGCAAAATAAAAACAAAAGCAAAAAGACAGAAACGACAGCTCAACACAGTGCAAGATTTAGCCCAGCTCATTCAAAATATGAATGGATGTTGAGCACGAATAAGAAGTCAATATCTACAAACTCGATCTCAAGAATGCATACACCGCTTCAGATTCGGAATTTGAACAGATGAACCTGACCTTAAAACCTTGTAAAGACAGTATGGTATACGTTATACGTCCAACGTGTGTGAGGAGTAGGCAAAAAAAGGAGAAAACCAGAGTGTGGTAGGAGAAAAGAGATAGAGAGACGGTTAGGCATACTAAAAGAAGAACAAATAAGTGAAGTGGAGTACTTGAGAGATATTTTCTGAAGATTTTACATATATAGAGAGGTGCATGCGACAGAGAGAGGAGGAGAGAAAGAAAGAGAGACAGACAGAAAGGTAGTATTAGACTGAGGAAGAGAAACGGATAAGGAGAGAGAGACGATGTATCAAATGATTGGTTTATTAAGACATCATAGATGTGAGTGCGTGTATTTGTGTGTATGTATATTTGTATGCGTGTATGTGTGTGTGTGTTTATAGATGTGGAGCTCGAATGTGAAAAAAGACAAGAAGTCTATATATATATATACACTATATATATATATATATATATATATATATACGCACACATATAGTATATATGTGTGCATACACATACACACGTCACAAACTATAGTTAGATGCACTCATTGAGCAAATAGGTGTGTAGGCAGAAAGAGTGAAAAAGAGATAGAGGGCGGGAGGGGAGAAGGGCAAAGGGAGAGAAAGAATTCCAAGAAAGTTTCAGATGATCAGTTGATCAATACGCACACATAAACACACCTATTCATACGCACATATATAAGTGATTATATACATACATATATATATATACGAATATATATATATATATATATAATATATATATATATATGTATGTATATATATGTATATATATTATATATATATTATATATGTATATATATTATATATATATATATACATATACATATATAAGTGTGCGTATGTGTGTGTACACATATGTGAAAGAGAGAGAGAGAGAAAAGGAGAGGAAGGAGAGAAAGGAGAGAGCAGGGTTAGAGAGACAGAGTGATGGAGATTAAAGCAATGAATGTACTTCCAGAACACTGGGAAGATATCTCCAACTTGTCAGATTACTCGATGTCACTTCCAACACTCATCTAATACCACCCACCAACCTACCCCCTCCACCACAACCTTACACCCATGCCAGTCTCTTTTGTTCACAAAGAGATTTAAGCTGATCGGGTAACGGGAGAGAAATAGTTGCTTTTATTTATTTATGTTTTTATTTATTTATTTGTTTGTCTATTTATTTATTTGTTTTAGATAGAGAAAAAGAATGGAAGGAAGAAGAAAGACTAAAGGATGGATGAATGAATGAGTGAGTGAGTGAGTGAGTGAATGAATGAATGAATGAACAAGAGGTATTTGTGTGGAAAATGAAAATGAAAGAGAAAGATATTGATAGCTAGAGGGAATGAAGTGGTTGAATGAAGGGAAGAAACAAATAAAGGTAAAGAAAGAAATAGATAGATAGATAGTGATAGATAGATAGATAGATAGCTAGATAGATAGATAGATAGATAGATAGATAGAGAGATAGATAGATAGATAGAGATAAATAGATAAATAGTAATAGATATAATAGATAGATAAATATAGATAGATGATAGATAGATAGATAGATAGATAGATAGATAAATAGATAGATAGATAATAAATAGATAGATAGATAGATAGATAGATAGATAGATAGATAGATAGACAGACAGATAGATAGATAGATAGATAGATAGATAGATAGATAGATAGATAGATAGGTAGATAGATAGATAGATAGATAGATAGATAGATAGTATAGATAGATAGATAGATAGATAGATAGATAGATAGATAGAGAAGCTGATAGAAAATCTAGGAGAGGGAGAGGGAGAGAGAGAGAGAGAACTAAACAGTCACTAGAGCTGGAGGAGGAGAGACAAACAGATAAAGAAAGGGAAGTTGAAGAGATGATTGAGAGACTGAGAAACAAACCTTGTGTGTGTGCATGTGTGTGTGTGTGTGTGTGTGTGTTTTATGCGTGTGCGTGTGTGAATGTACGTATATGAGAAAGAAAGAAAGGAAGAACGAAAGAAAGGAAGGAAGAAAGAAAGAAAGTTTGACTTAGGCGGTAAGAACTATAAAAGGAAAAAGCCGAAGTCAAGAGCTGCACACAAAATCCAACAATCCTGTGACATTACCATTTCCTACTTTCCTTTGTCTCACCAGTTTATCCTTCTATCCGCCTCTTCCTCGAGCTTTCATTGGCCAATCACTGATTAGCTGACCAAATAAAACTACCGTTGATTTCAGTGGACATATTGGCGTTTGTTTGAACTTGAATTCAACCTTCAATAATATGATCAGAAGTGATGGCAGTTCACCAGTCAACTGATATTGTACGCTTTTTCCCCACAGTACAAAAATCTACTGTTGAAATATCCTGCTGTCAATTTTCCATAATATCTCCACAGGTTCTTGGGCATCATCATATCCAGTAACAATGGTCACTTATGTTGAGCGTCCAACACAATCACCACAAAACTTTACCACATATATATGTATACATCTGTAAACGCATACAAACAAAAATACACACACACACACACACACACATATATATATGCATGCATACACACATACATATGTTTGTGTATGAATATACACACACGTGTATATATATATATATATATATATATATATTCATGTGTGTGTAAATAAATAAATATATATATACACACACACGTTAATACGACATATATACATATGTGTATGCTTACGCAAGCACACACATATATATATATATAGATATATACACACACACACACACAAATTCACATGCATATACACTTGGATGCGCGTACTGACATACATACTCAGATTAATAGATAGGCAAACGGACAGACAGACAGATAAATATTCATGCACATACATGTATATGTAATACGTAAAATAATTCAGTCTCTGCATATGTGTATGCGCGTGTGAATGTACGTGGTGCACCTCACGAGTATATATATCCATAAATACATAACACACACACACACACACACACACACACACACACACACACACACACACATATATATATATTTACGTTGTTGATGTTTTGCAAGATAAATTGAAGGAAAAGATTTGATCTTCGTTTGCATGCTTTTCATCTAACATTAAAGATTGTTCCTTAACCCCAGATGAAAACAATAAAAAACAGTAAATAACGATATAAAAATGCTAACCAGCTACCAAATAGATAAGAAAAGAAATGGACAATTATTGCCGTGTTATTGCTATGTTAATACTACATATCAAAAATGTTATTTTAGAAAGGAAATTGATGCAGGACTCTGAATATCAAATGGTATATTATCAAAGAAATCCAACGTTGCAAAAGTGTTAATGCAGCATCTCGGCTGATCTTATTTTAAACATCCGACATGTTGTAATACTTCCGGTGGCGATCTGTGAGTTAATTGCATGAATTACTCCGTTATAATTTACTAAATAAAATTTACTTTGCAGTGCAACTTTCAGAAAATCTGAGACCATTCATTTAAATAGTTGGTTTAATTAGTCGAATTAACTGAGATATACTATTTCCCTGTGTTCATAATTTACAGTGGAAGGATAACTTTACGCAAGACGTCCTATAATTCACAACAGTCCAGTTATTGTTAGAATTATCCGTACCATTATCTTTCAGTTTCCGTTCATAACTACAGAGGGCGGCTGCATTTGTCTTGACTTTATTCTGGATCATGTAACAATTTTTAAGTCGTCCGCTTTCATATCAATGTAATATTTGGTCGAAGAAAACTTATACAATTGCAAAGTTTTTATTTACTGCTTAAGTTTTGTATAATTTCCTCTGTTAACTTAATATTCGTTATTCACCGTGCTACACCATAACTCACTCTTAACCAGCATATAATTCCCTTGTTTACTTTAATATCTCAACATTGGACTCAAGTGAGAAGTCCAGCCGGTTGCTTACTGTGCGCCACAATCATCACCGAACGCTGGCAGATATAGCCATAACACTTGACATACTTTTTGTTACTGAGGTGCCATTTGAGGGTTGCTGTTTTGGCATGACATTTACATTAATAGAATAGTATTCAACTTTACTCTTATATTGTCATAAATATACGTACTCTTTTCTAAGCATCGACTCCTCTTTACTTCGCCTTTCATTTTTTGTGTTAGAAATGTCGGTGGATTATAGATAATGTTAGAAAGTTTATCAAAATAGCTTATGGTAACTCTCGATACGTTCCAGAATGTTATGTACTCTGGTGACACTATACATATATATAATGCGCATACATATACATGTATACTTATAAACGCACTCTTTTTGTGTACTGTGTGTGTCTGTGTGTATATTTTATTGTAAATATAGCACAACCAAAGGTATGTAAGCAACCAGTGGTTTCATGTATGCAGATAAGGTCTATCTGGTGTCATAGAACCTCTTGAGGGATTTTAAAATTCTTCAGACTAAAGAATGGTTAAATTGACTTCGTGAAGGATCTAAGATCTTAGGTACCCATCTTATGCAGATAACAAATGATTGCCAGTGTATACGTGGCTGTGTTATACCTTTTATGAATTAACTGTTTTACTACTTCGTGAAAATTGAGTTCTTTTATTATTTGTTGACTTATATAACGCAACACATGCGTGCATATGTACATAATGTATACAAGCATACATAAAAAACATGTGTGTGTGTACATAATTGTTTTGAATATGTATATGTTTATGTATATGTTTACACAATACTGATACGTAGATATTTTACACATCGAACTTACATATGCACAGAAGTAAACTCAGGCACTCTTTCCAAATTTTAATTGCATATACATCTATTTAGGCGGTGCACAAACACGTGCACACGCAAAAACACACGCACAAACACAAACACACATATGCAACACATACATGCACGCGTGTGCACCCCACTCTAATCACATAGTCACGTTCTATAATATTATTTAATAGATTTCATGGTCGTTTCACACTAACACATCTTTGTACCAATGATGTATGATGATGATCTCAGAGAGATGTCTATAGAAGACTAAACCGAGACGGGAAATGATTAGAAGAATGAAATGGATGAAGAGAAGGAATGTGACTGAGTTGATTATGTCTGTTAGTCGTCAGAATACCGAAGCACATAGTTGTTATGTGGTAGACACAGACCAATGAAGCAAAGCTACATCTTTACAAGGGATTGCCATTGGTCAAAGACGAGAAAATGGCAGAATAACGAAAATACTCGACACACTACTTAATTCTTTCTGTTCTTCTTTCCTGCATTATCTCACTGTCTCTCTCAACCTAATATCAAAACAACAATGATAAATACACCAGTGTCTATATCTATAACAATCTCTAAAACTATATGTCTCTGTGTAAGAGAGATATTTCACCTACGCTTCTACATATAAGTGTATACACATAAAATACACCTATTCTCATTCCTCATACATATATGACTATGTGTATGTAGATATAATTAAACTTAAATATACGTGTATAGATATAAATATACGTATGTGAGCATATGTATAATTATAATACTGTTGATTATGATTACTATAGACAATTACAGTGTTGGAGTGCTAGAAGTTCACTACACAGCCACAAGGAATCGGGTTCGAGTGCCTTTTACCATAGCTTCGGGTGGAACCAAAATTGGTATATGAATTTGAGTAGACGGAATCTGTGTAGAAGTCCGTGGAGTTGATAGTATCTGCAAATTCAAAGGGTTGGTTCATTGGTTAGAGTGTCGGGTTCATAATAATGGAATAATGAATTCGATTCCCGGACTGGGCTGTGTATTGTTCTCTTGAGCAAGACACTTTATTTCACGTTGTTCGAGTTCACGCGGCAGTATAAACGTGTTGCGACGTCACTGGTATCAAGCTGTATAGGCTTTTGCCATCCCCTTGGTTAACATTGGTGGTGTTGAAAAGGGAGGCTGATATGCATGGGCGACTGCTGGTCTTCCATAAACAACCTTGCCCGGACTTGTGCCTCGGAGAGTAACTTTCTAGGTGTAATCCCATGGTCATTCATGACCGAAGAGTGTCTTTGCCCATTACCCTTTAAACGAATATACTTCTATCAATGTGTATACACACGCATTTACATACAAATATAAAGATCCACATATGTATATGCAAATATACATATAGGGACGTATATAGGGAGAATTCCCGAAAAAAACAAAAGACGAAGACAGGTGGTGTAGAAAACAAACAGATATATTTGTATAACGCTCGGGAATTGGAAAAAGTCTTTTACGTTTCGAGCCTATGCTCTTCCACAGAAAGAAACAAGGAGAGAAAATAATGTGTTGTGTAGTGGCTACCGATCTATCATGGCGACAGTCCGAACGTTTTAATGCCCTCTATTGCGCTTTTGTTCCATTTTATATATATATATATATATATATATATATATATATACACACACATAACACACACACACACACACCACATACACACACACACACACATATATATATATATATATATATATATTATACATACATATATGCGCATATAAGGTTGCAATGATTCTTCAAGGTTAGGATTCCTTGCCGCCTTCTTCAGACGGTTTCACAATGGTTTTCGTGAACCACTTAAATACAATGTCACATTAATTTTAAACTTTAAAAGGATCCTTTTATTCTATGGTTAATGTATGAAGGGGTAACAGGTGGGATTCTCATTATTTCCCTTTGCTGATCAGCGGAGTACAGTTTCACCTCGGTTCTGCATATGATCTTATAAATGACATATGCATATGCTGCTATTAAATACATGTGTATGTATGCATGTGTATCTGTGTGTATGTATGTTGTATGTATGTATATATATGCACATATATAAAAATCCATGTATGTGTATATGCTTGTATATATATATATATATATACTAGCAACCACACATCTACTTATAGATACGTGCACACTCATACACACTCACACACACATACACACACACGTATATATATATATATATATATATATATATATATATACACATCTACCTCACTCCCTCATTCGTGCAGACAATTGTTTAGTTCTGCTAGCAAGGTTCAGGTTAGGGTATAGTGGTAGGGGGTAAAAAATTTCATATTTGTCGTTAACGGTGGGTCATTAAAAAAAAACGAAAAAAAAAAAAAGTCGAAAAGACGAACCAACAGCTGTCTTTATTTCCACTAACTTCTTTGTTGCACAGTCGTCACGACATAAAATAAAGGCCAGATGCCCTTTGGCGTTCATTATACCTTTCTGCTATAATTTTGTCTCCTCGCAGATGATGGCAATTCAGTATGCATAGTTTTAAGCTACTTTTAAAATCAATCTCTTCTGTTTTTGGTGTTCTTGTTGTTGGAAGGGGTTAATTGTTGCTGTCTGTTTTTTTGCTGAACTTCAGCCTTGTTTAAGCTGACCTTTAATCAACAACGTACATCATTGAGGCTTACGTTGTTCAGTATTTTATTTCTTCATGACAGTAGTGCATTTCGAGGCAGTGTTTCTTAGCTATTACGGCAATGTGGTTGGGAAGTCTACCTTGCAACTATGGGGCTTTTGGTTTCAGTCCAAGTATGAGAGATCTTGTGCAAGTATTTTCTACAATAGAGCCGGGGTAACCGGTGTCTCGCAAATGAATTCTGTAAATTGAAACTCTGTGGAATAGTGTCGTGTGTGTGTGTGTGTGTGTGTGTGTGTGTTGTGTGTGTGTGTGTGTGTGTGTGTGTGCGTGCGTATGTGTATGTATGTATGTATGTGTGTGTGTGTGTGTGCATGTATAATGTATTTCGTTGTGATCTGCGAGCCTAAAGTGTCCTCACTATTCTATACAGTCTATTCATGGCGAACTAGCATAGGCATGGTACAGCAGTTTTACTTCTTATGAAATTATCGTTATTATTATTATTATTATTATTA
>NW_021823596.1:0-21767 GCF_006345805.1 Octopus sinensis | reverse complement strand
GTGGTAAATTAGAGAGGTTTGACTGTATCTGTAATAAATTATAATTATTGACTCTCGTTTTGCTAAAATTTATACATTTTAAAGAAATATTAAATTTTTAGCTACGCTGATTATTATTTGATTCTTGTTTTAAGTCTAAAAAATCTATTTATCAAAAACTGTATTAACACGGCATTAAACAATTGGGCAAAGAAGAATCTGACGAAAAGGTATTTGATTATTCTTGAAATTTGGTTGGACGCACAATTTTTGTCCAAATCAGCTATGGAAGTGTCCAATGCAATAAAATAATATTGATGTTTGGAAAACATTTAATTCTTCACACGGACAATGGGGAGAAATTTGTCAATGACAAGATTGCCTGATTATGTGAGGAGTACATAATGAAACCTCTGAGGAGTCATGCATAATGCCTTTGTGTGCAGGGGCAAATAGAAAAACTAAACCAATCCTTAAAATATATGTTGTCTCCTCCACTTGTTTGTCCGATAACCTCAATTATAAATGGATTTCAATAATAAACAGGACAACCAGCTCCTATAACTCAGCGTCGTATGCACCGTTCAGAATTATGTTTGACAAAAATGCAAATCAGTCGATGAATATGTATTATACGACAGAAAAAATTGATCAATTATTCACGGAATTGGATTGATTCAACCTGAATAAAAAATGACTTTGACATGGTTTTTTTACCAAAAGAACAAGTATAAAGGCTGTCCACTGCTCAGATGTGGCTGAACAAAAAATCTTTTAAAAAGGATTTGAAAGAATGATATCTCTGTGTTAAAAATTGAGGACGGGGTTCTCCGAAGAGGTAGACTGACACAAATAAAAAAATTCGGAAGCTTTCTTTAAATGAAAAAATAGATTACCAGGGTATATTATGTACAAAAATTCTCACCTACTGGTATGGTAATAATAAAGTCTAAAGATAGCACTTGTTTGTTTTGTTCTAAATAAATTTTTCTTAATGTCTTGGCTTTTTGATCTCTAATTATTGAGTATGTTAGGAATGTTTAAAAATATTTACATTAAAAAATTTCAAGTGTTTTTGATTTGGGATGTTCCAGTTTTTAAGCTAAGAGGCAAGGGTTTTTGGAAAAGCAAGCTTAGTGTTTTATTTGAAAAATGTCTCAATACATATCTTTGAACTTTGCGCAGAGTGACACGAAAAATACATCGGTGGCAATTCAGGACTGACTTTATATGTTGCATCAATCGTGCCATATTGTGCGTAAGGCTCCAGAGAAAATAAACGAGACTTTTCTCTATTTGTACTCAACACAGACAACGCAAGAAGAAATCACGCAGAAGCTCGGGCCATAGAGTAAGTGGAGGCCAAACATTTCCGCAAAGATAGCCGCAAGAAAAACCGAGCTGCAAGCGCTGACTAGGCACATTAATGATGTGAGCAATGGAGTCAAGATTCGGGTCAAGTGAGTACTGTACTTTGTCGAGCACGAGCTGTCAGATGGGATTTTAATGAGTTGAGTCGTGTCTGGGCAGAGGGGAAGCTGATTTTCGTTTATTAAAAGAAGTTCTCAAATAATTGCAGACTGTTCTATCGCCTGCTGCAGGGAGATACTTTCTTGAAATTTAATTGGAGGTCTACAGAGCCAAGAAGAGAAGGAAGAAGGGAAGAAAATGCGTAAAGTGTCATTTCCTATTCACTTTGGAAACTCAGGACTTATTATTATTAAGCACACCGCAAAATAACGTTAGTAAAGTTATCTCGCTTGTGCCACCCGTTCCTGGATGCGTTTTGTTAATCGCTTCCAAGTCCCTCTGTTCCTCGATAGTTCTCTCAAGTACTCAATTTCAGCCTTTTTCCAATCAAAGTTAGGTCCTGGTGCAGGAGGGTTGGTAGAGTGATTCGTGATCTTCCTCGGAAGTTTGTCCCCGGGTGGGGGCGTAGTGGTGTTCCATTGCAAGATTTGCAGGAGTTTTCCTGTCCATTCTTAGGATGTGACCGAATAAGGCCAATCTATTACTTCTTATTTCTTTGTCCAACGGGTGTTCATTGTACCTGGAGTAGAGATGTTTGTTTGAAATGCGTTTTGGCCAAAAGATTCCTAGGATGTATTTCAGCTGCATTCTGTGAAAGAAATTCAGATTTTTTATTTCCTTCACTGTGAGCCCAAGAGGAGTTGTACAGTAGGACTGGTTTTACGAACATATTGTAAAGTTTGATTTGTAAAGACGCAGAAATGCTCCTGAAGAGCTCCAAAAACTTATTGCTTACATCTTGAACAAAACTTTTGAAGAACATGCCAAAATTAACATCGGAATCGGAAAGTTAATTTCCTTACATAAACCCGGGAAGGAAAAAGGAAAACTAAACAGCTTAAGAACAATCATAATACTCAACTTACTTTGTAAAATTCTATCACTAATCGCTTTGGAGAGAATTAAAGGCCCACTACGTGAATTTATCGGATCCAGCCAAAGTGGGTTTGTCTCTGGAAGATCAACTTCCGATGCTGTTTGGAGCCACAAATGGATGTGTGCTTCATGCCAAAAATATAAAGAAGAGTACCACATAATGGAAATCGACCTATCTAAAGCATTCGACTCAATCAGTAGAATTAAGATGATACAAATATTAACGCCACTACTCGACGAAGATTGCATCAGAATTATTCGTTACCTACTCTCCTCCACTCAACTATTTATCCAGCTCGGAAAACAGAAATCCAAAGTATTTGAAACAAACAAGGGCACCCCCCCAAGGAGACGCCTTATTCATCGTATATCTGGAGGCGACCCTACGAAATGTCAGGAATAATATCCTCAGAAATATTACAGAAGTCATCTTTGCAGATGACATAGATTTCACGGCAACAGACCCCCAACTAGAAAGTACTATGGACAAATTGGCCAACACTTTTGAAAAATCATTCCTAAAAATTAACACTGAGAAAACAGAATACACTATAGTGAGGCGATATGACAAACGACACGAGGAAAAATTGAGGCATACAAAGAAACTTGGCACTCTCTTAGGAGATACAGAAGACATGATACGAAGAAAATCACTAGCAACATTCACGCTCAAAAGATTAAACAACATATGGTTGAGAGGCAAACAACTCAGGACTTAGTTAGGGAATTAATTAGTTTCTTTTTATTAATAATAAAAAATATTTTTAGAATAGCCGCATTATATTGATTATATAAAGTATTAACAATTCAAATGGACTTGAGCAATTTATTCCAACAGTATGGTGATCTAATTGCTAAAACCCCAAACAAGATCACAATAGTGGGATGTGGGCAGGTGGGGATGGCCTGCTGCTTCTCTCTCATAATGCAGGCAAGAGTGGAATAGTCACATTCTAGAAAATTCCAAGCGAAATTGTTTTGATAGATATTCCTCAGTGTGCCACTAAAATGGAGGGTGAAGAAATGGATCTTAAACATGGAATGGCATTTTTCCCCGGCTGCAGTATATCCGCCAGCACTGGTTAATGTGTGGATGGATGAGTAGATTACTCCAAGACTGCCAATTCGCGGATTTGTATCATCACTGCCGGAGCCAGGCAAATTGCGGGAGAGTCACGAGTCGACTTGGTCGGAAGGAACGTCGCTATTTTCAAACGTGATATTTGTTAGCGATTTCGCAGAAATAGTCCCAAATCTGGTCCGATACAGTCCTGACTGTATTCTGCTGGTCGTATCTAATCCAGGTAGTTATATGGCCATTTTGTAGTCGACATATTAACCTACGTTACTTGGAAGTTGAGTGGACTTGCCAAATCGCGAGTAATCGGGTCGGGAACTTCGCTGGACTCCTCTCGACTGCGAGTCATGTTGTCCGAACACTTCAAAGTTTCACCCTTTAATATCCATGTCTCCATCATCGGGGAGCACGGGGACTCGAGCGGTAGGCATGTTTGTTTATTTAAGTTCCCGTGTGGAGTACTACCTAGATCTGTGGGGTTCTTCTCAATGACCTGGAAATGACTCAGGATGAGAGGAACAAAATTTACAATCTTCACGGCGATGTTGTTAAAAGGTATGGGAAGAACATGACAATAGTGCTTACGAAATAATAAAACGGAAAGGGTACACCTCCTGGGCTATTGGAGTGTGTGTTGCTGCTATTTGTAGATCAATAGTGTCTGACTTGAACATTGTCATTCCTGTGTCAGTCCACTTAAACGTAGTAGCTGTTTTTATTTGGCTAAGATATACCCAGAAATAACTCGGAGGCTTTCCTGTCTATGCCATGTGTCATTGGAGCGGGGGGATCATTAAGTTGTCAAACTCAATTTGAGTAAAGAAGAAATGACAATCATGAAGAAGATGCCAGTCTAATGGAGCAAGTCATTGAAAGTATATCACCCACTCTATAGTATTAACTATTAAATACTACTAATTCATTGAAGGATAACAACAAGCTAAAAATAAAGTTAACCAAATGACGTTTTCTTTTTCTGTATTTTGATTAAGACTCAATAATCTTTTCATTGTTCATTATTTTGTCTCCCAGGGTTATCGGTGAGTGTAGCCGGAGTATTTTATGTTTAATGACTTCACATATTTTCTGAAGTTTGATGTCACAAGACCATTTATGTAAAAACAATTGGAGCTACCTTGACACTCGCATGGAATATCATCTCTAATTCCTTTGCCAAGAGATCATATTTTATTAGCTTTTCTAATTCCAATTATTGTAAGTTTTCTGTTGACGTTTTCTTCACTTCAAAAAGAATATACGGTTATGTTTCTTATCAAACATAATAGATCCGGCTTATTATCTCCAAGAATTGTCTTAAAGAGTGTTCACTGCCCGATTCTGAATCTATCTGACGTCAATAAGACGAAATCTCTGGAATCTGATGGACAAGGATTGTTTGAGGATCGCAATTTTTTTCCGTGTTGGGTTGAAGATCTGCTAGGCCCACAAATGCCACCGCAGGGGGAACTGTTGACGAATACGACTTGCACCCTCTCGCTTCCTGTCAGAGTGCTGGTAAACTCAACGTTATCATACAGAGAACCCTAGCTTTTGCAGGTGTCCCGTTAATCTTCGAACCATTTGGACTGAATAGAGAAGACGGCAAATGCCCAGACGGCCTGTCCGCGTTTTCATACGAGACAAGGAAATCCCTTATTTTTGATTCTACTTGCTTAGACACATTTTCGCGCGAATATCTCGCTTAGTCACCTGTCGATCCTGGGCACGCGTCAGGGCAAGACAAGAATCACAGGATTCTCAAGAACGGCCACTTTTAAAACTCGATGTCCAAGTGCTTTGGAGTCCTCCAGCATTTTCTGCCTTTAAACGCTTTGGTTTCTTGCTTGCTCGGTTGCCGGGTATCAAAAATAAGACACTACTCGAGAAAGTCATCTTGGCTTTTGAAACGTCTATCGATCGCTGTGATCTGTGACAAAAGCTTTGCTATTTGCAAGGGTAGTCGAGCGTCTAGTAAAGCCTTTAACTAGTTTCTCATTTTATCTAAAAATTTTTCAAACATTTCACTATATCAATAATCTAATTTTAAAGAAGTTAACAAATCAATTATCTCTTTTAACAAATTCATTCGTCACTGATCAACAGCTAATTTAATCCCAATCTACCTCGTAATAAATTTATCTGTAAAATAAGATAATTTTTTTTAGTATGAATAGTTTATTACAAAAAAAAGGAATTCGGTCAAGTGTTGAAAGCTTCATGGACGGGAAGCCGGCGCGATCGAGAAAGAATTAGAGCGTACTATCGCGAAGGATATCCGCTCGTAAAACCATCTTGATTCGCGGGCGTCGCCTGTGAGAGCAAACATGCGGGACCCGATATCCTGAACGAAGTTGATTGCCTTACTGCCCAAGGAACTGGAAGTCTCAACTGCGATAAGATAAATAAACTTTCGTGGTTCTCTTGCTATTATTTTGTCCTTCCTCAGAGTATTTGTTTTCTGTCATCTCATCATGTCTCCTCTTCATTGAGTTAGCTCCCCTTTGGCGAGTGTTCGACACTGCATAATCTTTGTCGAGAATCAATGCTTTAGTCATTACGTCTTCGAAACCATGTCTATATTCTACGAACATTCCTTCCAACGTCTTCTTTAATGCAATCGTTTGGATGTACGCCAGAATACTGTCTTTAATGCCAATCAAATCCATGTATATTTTAAAATACTTGGAGGTGATCGCATCCCAGGTAATGATGATCGAAAGTATTTTGACTTTGGCTTTGCAAATTGTTTCTAATTCACTTGCCAGGATATCATATTTATGAAGTTTTTCAACTTCAACTGCTTTTAAATTATCCACACACGTCACTTCAATCTCTATTAGCCATACAGTCCGACCCCGAATGGGGCAGACCCCAGGGGTGGGGCACCCCGCATTTTGGGGCACTTTTTTTTGGCCACATTTTGGCAGAGTAAAATGAAAAATCGATAAAAAATACGGAAATTTTGGGCCACTATAAAATTGTGGGGAATGATAAAAAAAACCGAGAAAGTCGTTTGTCCGAATAAATGACGATACTTTTAGCTTTAAACAGGGAAAAGAAAGAGTCAACGTGCTTCTTTGTTGCAATTCTATGGGAGAAAAACCTTTAAAGATTATTACTCAAATTATCTGATTCAGTTTTTGTGCTTTGAGAATGATGACGGTCGATAAACAAAATAAACCTTCGTCAGGTAATTCTGCTAATTTCTAAAAGCTGAGAAAAATTTGATCGAAGTTTAACAAATTGAAAAGATTCGTGATTCCGTAAGAATTGAAGATAGCATTACAGAAGAATTAATCAACAATGCCGTTAACGAAACATTGAATGGGGAAAATGACGAATTTGTCGATAATATTTATAACGAAGGTTTAGAAAACGATAACATGGAAACAATTCTAAGAGAAACGCAAGATTCTCTTGATCAGTTAGAGAAGAAAATTTTCACATATCTCCTGAAATGCTCAAAGAATTTTACGATTTTCGACTTAATTTTATGAAAAATGTAAGAAGTAAAAGGAAAACTGGGGATAAATTAACTGATTATTTTTCTAAAATTGATTTTTGATGTTTAAAATCTCTGTTTTTATTAAACCTCTGTTTTTGGGGCACCGCCGCTTTTTGGGGCACTTGGTGCCCCAATTCGGGGTCGGACTGTATCTGGTTTAATTTTTTGTCGTATAAAAAAATGTCCGGCTTGTTATATTGAATTTTTAATTCGGTATGGATAGTAGTGTCAACTCGTAATTCAGCACGATCATTGGTAATTACGGTTTGAATAGAGTGAGTCTTTAACCTTTTTGATTTTTTGAATCCAAATTTTCTGCATAGGTGCATGTGTATGCATTTAACAATTTCGTTATGTCTCCTTGTATAATCAGAATTAAGCATTCTATTGCATCGAGTTGCCAAATGGTCGACTGTCATTTCGAACCAAGCTCGCGGAAGAAAATATTTCTGTCCTGCAGAAGGAAGAACATGGCTTCAGATTTAGGGGAAATATTTCCTTTTACAATTCATTTTGAGGATGTCTGTAAATCGAAAGTCTCATTATAAAGTGATTCAAATAATTTTGAATGGAGACTTTTCTTTTTAATAGCTGATAAGAGACACTCAATCTGCAGACTCTTTAGTGTCTGTTCAATGTGCTGGGTTGATTCATATTTTATTTGCAAGAATTCTGTAATTGTGGCCATATGTGACTTTTTTGTTGTTCAGCCCACAGAATTCCTGCACTCTTCAGAGAAGTAAGTTTTCGCCTTTCCAGACTTGTTTTGAAATCAATCAACATTTTCTCAGCTTTGAAAGTGATTGATATCAGTCCCCTTCTAAACATATTCCTCGGTAAGTAAAGTCTTTCTTTGCAAGCTGGTTTCATATGCACATTCAAATTCATAATTATCTTTCTGACTAATTTATTAATTTCTTCAAATTCACAGGGTTCTAAGTCAATGAGGCCAATATAGTAATTGCACAGTGATAGAGCATGTTCATTGATTGCTTTAAATAAATTTACTGAGTTTAATTTAGTTTCCAATAACTTTTCAATACGGTTTTGCATTTCTTCTTTAATATTTTTGAGTACGTCTTCTTTGAGTACTTTACTACATCTGTTTTCTAAAACTCCCAAATATCTGTAGCTGTCCAGACCATCCAACAATTTACCATCATTTCTCAATAGGTAATTCAAAGTAATAGTTCACATCGTCCATCATCCACGCCAATGTCTCCTCTTCTTTGGACAATAGCTTCAAGTCTGCAATGAATGGAAAGTGATTTGTAGAAAAGATTAAGGAATTAATGGCACCAGAATTTATTGATATATTTGGATATTTTGAAGATAAAAGTCTACTTAACGGATCCAAAACAAGTACAAATAATTGGGGCGACAGAGAGTCGCCTTGGAGTATACCACCTTCTATATCAGGAGTCTCCAAACCCCGGCCCGCCATGTGATTTAATCCGGCCCGGCTGTTGTAAATATCTTTTTGTGACAACAGACTTGACGCCTGATTACAATAAAATATATAAAACGAAAAGTCAGTTTCATCATTCTCATTAAAAGCTAATGTTTAAATCTTTTTTTGTTATTCTGTCTTCTTAGTCGTAGTTAAAAAATTAGGAACATTATTAAATCTAATTGATTTTACACTATGGCCCACGGTCATCTACCAAATATTCTATCCGGCCCGCGTTGTCAAAAGTTTGGAGACCCCTGTTCTATATTAACAGTTCCCAGCTGTTTTTTTCCCAATCTCAAAGAGACTTTTCAGTTTGGAATAATTGACATAATAAAACTAGTTATCCAATTAGGCAGTCCAGAGTTTTCGAGGATTTCAACAAGAAAGTCATGGCTAACTGAGTCAAATGCTTTCTTGAAGTCGATCCGTGCACAAAATAATTTATTAAACTACTATTTTAGAGTTTAACAAAAAGTGAGTTTTAGTATAAACTTCTATTTTTGAAATTTAAGAATCACCAAATATGTTATATCGTATGTTATATCAAATTTCTTCAATGCTTGTAATTACCGAAAATAAAATCGCCACGGCTTGCGATGAAGGGTTTGTGAAAATTTGGAGGTCGGTACAAAACATGTATTAACACATTTAAGTATATAGCACATTTCAATTTTTAGATCGAGCAGGATAAAGGACATGTGATAACTTGTCCTCCGATGGACACACATGATGTATTTGATGACCTCAAATCATATAATTTTATTATTAAAAAACATGCAAATCTCGACGATTTTTGAAGTTAGAATATATTGTGACATTTCATTAGAGTCATTTAGTCAAAATATTGGATTGTGTGCTTCTAGACTCCATCACTTTATTATAACAGGAGACGAGTCTGGAAGATTAATAAAGTGGGATTTAGTGACAATAGATTAATTAAGATAATTAAATTATATGTAATCATAATTACTATTTCATACTCACTCGTTTCCGCTCGGGCCACCACCACTCACTAAACTCCTACGCTCACATCATTGAACGCGTGATCTCCCCGTATGCAACCTCTGCTGTGCCGAAGATCACTCAACTGACCACCTTTTCCGCTGCCCTGTTCTCCTCCCTGTCCGCAGAAATTTGCTGTCCACTCCCCCGAGGTCCTTTGGGAGCAACCAACCCGCGAAGGCGCTGTGTTTCTTGCTAGCCCCGGTCTCATACCCTAATGTGACCGGGTTATGCAACAACAACAACAACTATTCTAAAGATATAACCAATTTCATCAATAACATAAGTCACGATTGCACTCAAATTTGTGTTGAGTCCAAAAACGCCAGCTAGTTGTTATCGAATCGATTACATTGACGGAAAAATGCTCAATAGAAGAGGTGTCAAGTACAGTAATGAAGTCGGCATTTAATGCAGATAATTCAAAATTGGTCGTTTATTACAGCTGTGGAAGTATACATATTTTGAACGAGAAAATTCAAAAACAACGTATCAAAAATGTTCTACGTTTTTGGTATTTTATTTGATTATTTTATTTTTTATATGAGGACTGTCTAATCGAGAATATCGTGTGGTCTTGGGATGGGACCTGCATAGCTGCCAATTCAGAAATAACTAAAAATAAAATATTTTCTTGGAACATTTTGAAATTGAATGAACAAACTTTTAACGAATTTAATGTCACCGGCCGTAGGATAGACGGCGCCGTTGAGTGGACACTAAGCAATATTTTAATTAAAAATATTTTTACAATAATAATCTCCATTAAAAAATCAAAATTATTTAAATAATTTATTAAATATTCCTAATTTTTTTGTTTAAATTAAGAATCGCGTGAGAATGGTTTTGTTGTATCTATTGCAATCCTTTGTTGAAAAATTAATTAATTATATTGAAACTGTCTTGATAGAAGATGAAACACAGACGAAAGCGTTTTAAAATACGTTCTCTCTCAAAAATTTTATTTATGAGCAATCTGTGCTTTTCATTCTGAAAAATGGTAAAAAACTAAGATTCTTCACTATCGAACAAAGAATTTAAGATGAAAACAATTTAGGTAAATATAAAATCAAATTTTGTAGGCTGAACACAATTTAAACCATTTTGGTCGTGATAGGCTTTATTCCAAACTCTGTGAAGAAATTTATCCGATTACGAGAAGAGAGGTCCTTACTGTTGTAAGCCGTGTGAAGTTTGCCAGGTTTAATATTTATGAGCAATATAGGCGATGCGTTTGATGGCCACTAAACAACTATTACTCCTATTATAGCTTATGACCACGAGATCGTTATCTCATAGATCTAATTGACTTAAGAAGATATGCTGATATTAATGATGGGTATTCGTGATTTAATATTGTAGTTGTTAGTATTAATAGACTCATTTTCAAAATTTGGAGTCGTTGAACCTGCAAAGACAAAAATGCTATTGAAATTTCAAAATTAATAAAATCAATTTTTTGCACTATTGGACATCCAATTCTTTTGCATAGTGACAATGGAAAGGAATTTAGAAACTCCTTGTTAGGAATGTATGCAAGGAGTTTGGAAATAAACAAGTTTTCGGCAGGCCAAGAGCACCTTGGGTCAGGGCCAAGTAGAAAGGTCGCTTAAGAAAAATTTAATTATATAGATTCAATCAATCTATAAAAAGATGGATATCGGCTACAAGGAAATTCGACAAGAGGATATAAATGTCGGAGATTCTGTTATTATCCGACATGATAGAGACGCAAATGTGAATAATAGGAAATATCCTCTTCACGATGAAATATCTTCAGAGAAATTTTTATATCGTCGACAAAAAAAATAATTTATGTGTGTTAAAAGATGAAAATGGAACGAAATTGAATCCATTCACATTAGTAGACTCAAACGATTAGTTTAAAATTTTGGTTAATAAATTTTAAAATTGTATAAAAAGTTTTTCAACTTAAATAAGAAGCAAACACACCGCGGCCGAAGGCCGCATAGGGGAATAGTTGGATTCCAAAAAAAATCCGGCCGTAGGCCAATTGGTTTAGGTTGGACTTTAAAAACTACACCACCGCGGCCGAAGGCCGCATAGGGGAATAGTGGATTCCAAAAAAATCCGGCCGTAGGCCAATTGGTTTAGGTTGGACTTACTACCTGAACGCCTAAGGCTGGATAAGAAGTAATACGTGTGCAGCAATTAAGGTTTGGTTAGGTTCCCTTAGAAATCTGTACTGGTCATCTCTAAAATTGCTGTTAGGATACCAACGTCTATTTTATTTAATAAATTTTACAAATAAATTCGATTTTATAACTATTAAAAAGTATTATTTTAAAATGGTAAACCTCGAAATATAATAAACATTATGATTTTTAATCAATAATCGTAGAAAAAACGTGTGTGTTGGTTTTTGTTAGCTCTCTTATTTCTCAAAAGTCACCAAATTCATCGAAAATAGGCTTAAAATGGGACTTGGAAAAAATTAAGGTATGTTTTTATATGAGCAAAATTGAAAAAAATGAGATTTTGAAAGTGTCCAACGAACGGCGGCCGTCCAGCCTACGGCCGGTGACATTTTTTAATCAAGAGAGAAAAATAAATAAAACATTATGAATATAAATAAAATATTATTTCAATTAATTTAATTAATTTTTTACATCAACATTAATTAATAAGAATTTAAAAATGTTGGTTCAAAAAGAATCCACGATTATTAAAATAATGTCAATATTAAAAAATCACATAAACTTGAGAAAAACATTCCTTTAATGGGCTAATGATTTACAAAGTTGACAGAAGCAATTATTTAGATATATCGCCACTCTTGTGTGATACAAGATAAATGAAGTAGCACTTTCAAGAAAAAAACTATGGAAAAAGTTGGCACGATTTTGCAATAACATATTTCACATATGAACAAATTCAAACGAGGATTCAAACGTTTCTCCCACTACTGTTGATACGAATGATTCTTTACTAAATCTAACTGAAGCATTTGTTTCCGCAAATATTCAATTATATAAACTAAGGAATTCTGTATTAAGATATTTTTTTTAATACGATTGGACTCGAGTTACTTTTAAAATCAAAATGTCGAAACAATGTCAAAATTTTGGCCAAAATACGTGTTAATGAGATAATCGGATTGTGAATTAATGGAAAGATTTTCTTTATTGTAGACAAGACTGATGCCGGTAAAGAAAAATTTATAAATATTCTTATTGGGGAGATAACGAATTTTCAAGAATTTAATAATTAACCTGACATAAATACTTGGATTTTTTGATGATGTTTGATTGAAAATGACTATTGAATTGCAAGATATTGTTGTTTGCTTTGTAACTAAGAAATATAAAAATGCAGGATTGATCAAATGAAAAATTAAGTCACGAAGTCCACTTATCTTGAAAAATTACAAATTCAATGAGTTATGTGTGAAATCGAGCAAGACGTAAACAGTTGTTAACAGTAAAAAATGTAAATCGAAATGGGTACATAGAAGAGAACATCTGATAACATATGGAAAACGGTCATTTTTGGGAAAATCAATGTTTGATGTCTCTAATAATAAAAAACTTAAAGTATTTATGGTGAAACTCGACATGCTTTTCAAAAATGCAATATTCCGGCAGCCGTAAAGTACGGAGGAGGAAGATTAATGATTTGGGAATGTTTCTCATATGTGGGGAATCTTTTTTTATTAAAAGGAAAATGAATAGCATCAATGATATTAATCTTTAACAAATGACTTTGTAGAATCGCCCAAGGGGGGCTAAAATCATTTATTTTCCAACAAGATAACGCTCCATGCTACAAAGCCACATTGTAACCAAATATTTGAAAGACAATAAACACGAAATACTAAATTGGCCATTCCAATCATCAGATCTTAATCATATAGAACATCTTTGTGTCATGAAAAAATCGGAATTATCAAAAAAACCGCCCAAAACATTAAGGAATTGGAGATACGGTTATTTAAAATTTAGGCGTCTGTACCAAAAACTTATTTGAAAAATTTTTGTCTTTTCGCTGAAAAAAGAAGCTACGAAGCAAATTGACGCTCTCCATCATGTTAATTTTAGCATTTGTCACTTAAAATTAAAAAATCCAATTTTTTTGGTCAGATAAATTAGAAATGTTTGCTTTGAAATACAAATATATAGATAATCTGCTTAAATTTATAAATAAGGTAGTTTGGCAAATCCGACGAATAATAGTTTTACTTAAAAACACAAAAAATCAATAAACATCCGAATTTTTTTAAATTTTTCAATCTAATTTTTGATACGCTCCGTATATAACAAGTGTCCTGGGTTCGACTGCATTTAGAACATTTTTAAATAGTCAAATGATTCCATCCGTCTTATGGTGTTCAAATAATACAATCGGACTTTGGTTTGACCAACTTCGAGGAGAATAAACCGAATTTCCCTAATATATTGAACTTTTAAAGGACGGAAAATTTGCAAACTTCACAATTTCAAATGACTTTTCTGACAATGTCATTCTTTACAGTGAATTATCTTTGTCGAAATTCATATTCAATTTTATTTACTCCTCCGAGTGAAAACTCGTGTAATGATTTCGCGGCAAGCTCAATTTTGTTTTCATTTTCGCAAGATATGATTAATTTAAGATAGTCAGTGAATTTATTGCAAATTTACAATACCTGTCATTGATAATGGTAAAATTCACCATTTTCTTTATAAGTCTAGATTTTCGGTGCCTCGAAGATTTTCGGGGATTTTATCATGTCAAACATCCTTTAAAATTTGATATTCTACGCAGCTTGGGGAGTAATGTCCCCCCTGTAATGTCAGTCCTCTGAGTAGTCGTCCTCTGAGTAGTATACTTATACTTGGGGAGTAATGTCCCCCATGTGATGTCAGTCCTCTGAGTAGTATACTTGGGGAGTAATGTCCCCCCTGTAATGTCAGTCCTCTGAGTAGTATACTTGGGGAGTAATGTCCCCCCTGTAATGTCAGTCCTCTGAGTAGTATACTTGGGGAGTAATGTCCCCCCTGTAATGTCAGTCCTCTGAGTAGTATACTTGGGGAGTAATGTCCCCCATGTAATGTCAGTCCTCTGAGTAGTATACTTGGGGAGTAATGTCCCCCCTGTAATGTCAGTCCTCTGAGTAGTATACGTGGGGAGTAATGTCCCCCCTGTAATGTCAGTCCTCTGAGTAGTCCACTTGGGGAGTAATGTCCCCCCTGTAATGTCAGTCCTCTGAGTAGTATACGTGGGGAGTAATGTCCCCCATGTAATGTCAGTCCTCTGAGTAGTATACTTGGGGAGTAATGTCCCCCCTGTAATGTCAGTCCTCTGAGTAGTATACGTGGGGAGTAATGTCCCCCCTGTAATGTCAGTCCTCTGAGTAGTATACTTGGGGAGTAATGTCCCCCATGTGATGTCAGTCCTCTGAGTAGTATACTTGGGGAGTAATGTCCCCCCTGTAATGTCAGTCCTCTGAGTAGTATACTTGGGGAGTAATGTCCCCCCTGTAATGTCAGTCCTCTGAGTAGTATACTTGGGGAGTAATGTCCCCCCTGTAATGTCAGTCCTCTGAGTGAGTAGTATACTTGGGGAGTGGGGAGTAATGTCCCCCCTGTGTAATGTCAGTCCTCTCCTGAGTAAGTATCCTTGGTAGTAGGGAGGGGGAGTAATGTCCCCCCTGTGAATGTCAGTCCTCTGAGTAGTATACTTGGGGAGTAATGTCCCCCCTGTGATGTCAGTCCTCTGAGTAGTATACTTGGGGAGTAATGTCCCCCATGTGATGTCAGTCCTCTGAGTAGTATACTTGGGGAGTAATGTCCCCCATGTGATGTCAGTCCTCTGAGTAGTATACTTGGGGAGTAATGTCCCCCCTGTGATGTCAGTCCTCTGAGTAGTATACTTGGGGAGTAATGTCCCCCTGTAATGTCAGTCCTCTGAGTAGTATACTTGGGGAGTAATGTCCCCCCTGTAATGTCAGTCCTCTGAGTAGTATACTTGGGGAGTAATGTCCCCCATGTGATGTCAGTCCTCTGAGTAGTATACTTGGGGAGTAATGTCCCCCCTGTGATGTCAGTCCTCTGAGTAGTATACTTGGGGAGTAATGTCCCCCCTGTAATGTCAGTCCTCTGAGTAGTATACTTGGGGAGTAATGTCCCCCCTGTGATGTCAGTCCTCTGAGTAGTATACTTGGGGAGTAATGTCCCCCCTGTAATGTCAGTCCTCTGAGTAGTTACTTCGTCGTGGAATAGATCAGCAAGTTGTTTCCTCAGTTGCCTGTTCTTTTCTCATTCCCTGTAGTACTTGTCCCTCCAGTCGAGTTGTGGGCAGAGGGAACACCTCCCTTCGCGGGACAACACATCCGAGTGGAGACCCCTCACTTCCATACGCCGACTCCACCGAACTGTTCAGCAGGCCAACCCACCGATTCCTCTCCTCCACCGACCGTGCTCGAATGTACCACACGGTGTCCTTCGTCCATATGTCCAACTGGCATTACACACCAACCATACTATCACTTGCACCTCCTTCACACACACCCACGAGTCCTATAACACACGTCCTCCCACGTTTTGTAGTAACTCAGACTCCCCTTCTCTAAAATAAAGTATCTCTCCTGCCACCCGTATATGTAATTCGTCCATTTTAATAGTGTCGATTTATATTCCACACTAGTCACTGATCCACCACAGCTTCCCAACGAATCACAGAACATACTTTTTATATTTTATTACTATTTATTTTATATTTTATATTTACTTTTTTCTAATATATATAAAAACTTTATTTGTCTTTTTGCAAACCTTTATCTTGGAGTGAGACAACGGACATCTGGAAACTTTAGATTAGTTGCCGTGAATACTCTAAAAAGCTCAAATAAACTGCTGAGAGGTTTAGAAAACAGATAGTTTGATGTTATCAGCCAAGTTTCCGTGAACAGGGCCGAAAGTATATTTTCAATTATTCCGAATTGTGATATATTTGTGACATATATTACAGAAGAATGTTGCTCTTCAGAAATTAAAAAATGGTCGAAACTTAACTTACATTAGCATTAATACAGTTTCTCGGAGAATTGAGAGCATATCTGACGATCTTCATTACCAGCTACTCACTGAATCCAAGTTTTTCGTACACTATTTTAGACGCCAAACAGAATCAAGTCTCGCATTGATTTTTATTACTTAATAAAGCCTTCTTTTCATTAATAACATAAAATATTTTTTGTGCGGCCCGCAAAGATATTCTTAATTATCGATTCGGCCCATGAGCTAAAAGATTTGATATTCCCTTTCTCGCAATTCAATAAAATCTATTAACTGATTTTATTCTTATTACCCCTACTTAAAATGAAACGATTGTTCAGAGTTAAAGTTGAAAAAATATATTTTTAATTAAAAATAATTTTCTTTGGATGATGAAAGCTTAAAAGCACTCGAATATTGATTTTTATAATGCTCAAATACCAACAAATAAAACTCAAAAATAAAATTTTCAACTGTCATCGACTAGATTTTTTACGCCTGCATTTTATTTCCAAGATCTTTATTAGTTCATTTAGGTCTTTGATTTTTTCTTCATAATCTTCTTTGAGTTGCTGAATTCTTCTCTGATAAACTTGTTGATCAAAAAACTGATTCTGCCCTCTTAAGATTTCTTCCAGATCTCTTATTTTCGACTCATACTATTTATATTGAATAAATTTAATAAAATTATAGTTCACCGAGGCCTTAGTTAAGGCAGACTCAGATTGTGCAGCTTTTTTATCTTCAAATGCAGCTTGCTGTATTTCTTTGATTTCTTTTTCATCTTTTTTATGTTTTTAAAATCAAACATTTATTAATGATAAATTAGCTATAAACGTTTATTGAGAGATTCGTTTAAAAGAGAAACATTTTTTAGTTCTTCTTCATTAGTTTTTAGCTGTTCCTTCAAAATATAATTGGATTTTAATTGAAGGTTAAAATTCTATAGTATTAAATTTCTATAGAAAAACATTAAATAAATCCTCTATTTCTGATATAATATTTACAAGATCACTGTTGTCCTGAATCATTTTTGTCACCACAGTATTTTTTTACAAATTGTAAATAAATTTATCTTTTACTTTTATTTAATTGATTTTTTTAAAATTTAAATTTTTTCTGAGTAGATATATATCTGGGAGAAAAATATTTTAGTAAAATTATTATTTACCAAGACTTTAAATGATGACATCCTTTTTACAACAGGTCTGTAGATATAGTGATACGAAATTTCAAAAGCAATTCTATATGTACGTAGTTTATTTTTATTTATTAACCTTCAAGATCACTCATAGCATTTTTTCGTAGTTTGGTTATTAAGCAACATTTTACTGAATAATATTAAAATTCTGTTTTTTGTTGAATAAATTTATTTTTACCTAGTTCTGATTATTGATCTAAAGAAATTTGATGACTCGTGTGTATTTAGCCAGTTTAAGACCCATTAGAATTTTGAAATAATTTCAAATTCCACTAGAGTAATCCTCTATACCACTAACACAATGCTGCTGACTGAAAAATAAACTAGAAGCAGCTGGTTTCCTTTTTTTCTAGAGCCAGTCGGCCTTTTCCGGACCGACGGGAAGTGTTCCGACTGGATGACGACTTCTCCTTTCAGGAAAGGCAAGTCCCTAGTTTTAAACGCCACATATGCTATTCAAAACCTGCAGCCACCCAGGCTCCGCCAGCGCTCAGGCCGAGGTGTCAAAGAGGACGAAATACCTGTGTATTCCTGATTATTTTGATTTTCCTCTGCTTGCCTTCGAAACCTGAAGAAACACCTCACTTACGTCGGTAGGAGAATCTCCTCGAAAATAAACGAACGGAGACAAGCTGAGTCTTTCAGCAAACGTCGGTCGCTGTGTTCCGCAGAAACTGCCATTCAATACACAGTTTGGCTTGGTTGAGCTGAACCTTAGGCTCATGACTAACTTTTAAATCAATTTACCCTAGCTAGCATCTAACTTTGTTCTTTATTTAATGATAATTTGTACTACGTAAAAATTATTTAAAACAAGATAATGAAAAAGAAATCCGCGATAAAAATGGTATTAACTTTGAAATATGTTCAAGGCCAAAAACAGGAAATTAATTTCTAGGATTTTTAACCTTGATATTATTTAATTCGTTCATATAATTTTTAGTAGAAAAAATTCGCTTACAAATATTTTTAAACATCCAATATATGAATTCTAACCTAAAGAAAACGTCAAAAATGAATGATTTGAAGGTGAATCAAAACTTTAATATTTAGAAACGATTATTAAATTAGATTAATCATCTAAATGTTGATTTTCTTTGAAGATTCCATTTCAATGATTCTCTTAACCCCGTTAGCCATTTCTGCTACAACGTCAATTTCAGAAATGCCGAGTCTTCGCTTATTCGATATATCGTAAACTCCGCCAACACTTTCGGTATGCTCTCCATGAATACCACGAGGCTGGACCATTAATTTCTCACAAATTTCTTTAAAATTAGGCTGCGAACTGAGCCAAGGGATTCTGATATGAACAGAAGCACGAATTGTTGTTCCCAAATAGTTGGACAATACGTTAAATAACCCAAATTTTCGTTATGAGCAAAATTCATCCCACAGGCACCAAATTTATTTACTCCCTTCAAAAATTATATAAATAAGCAAGCCTCTATCAGTCTCCTGTAAACTTCTGAAAGATTCCCTCCCTTTTGCATAGAAATTATTCTCAAATGATCTTCCTCGTTGACCCAGATCAGAAATGTCTTGGAATCATTATGATAGATTCCACGTCCGGCAGGCCAATGGTTATATCCACAGGCAGTCCGTAGAAATCAAAAAAATTGTATAAACACAACCTATTGTCGTCTTGAAAGAGAAAGTGATCCTCGACTAATTGCTTTTCGACTTCTTTACTCATATTGGACAAAGCATAGTATGTCCCTGCATGGTCGCCAGTAAATTGACTAAAAACCTTCTTAACAACGTTCTCCATATCAAGTCTATCCTACGAATACATATTTCAAGGTAAAATGTACCTGCTTTGACAAAAGAGGCGGGAATGGTCTGCCTTCAAGAGATCTTCCAACTCTGACACGTGTTGAAATGATATATTTATTATCGGGATCCAAATCTCCAAATGGCAGGTTGTCCAAATTACCAAAATTGGGTTGAGGGTGTGTTATTGAATTACTTATCTAAGCAATTGAAAAGTACACGTACTTTGTGATAATCTTTTATAATTAAATTAATAAGTGGTCCAAATAACGTATAGGCCTCTGGATCGCAAGCATACATACCTATCTGAGAATCGGTATTAGTTAGGCCTTACAAATTAAAAGCTAATTCTAACCTGGAGTGATACAATTTGAAAGTTCTCCTCCATAAGAAGTCTTAAGTCCCTTAAGGGAGTCGTAGAGATCTTGAGTCAAATATTTTTTAAGCAGGCTTTTTGATTCCGTAGTTTTATACTTTGTCCACAAAGCTTCCATTCTACGTGAAAACTAATTAATTCACGAGCTATCTGAATTTATGTTATAAAAATCGATTTCCACGTACACTAGTTAATGTGAAACAAAACTAATTCAAATTAGAAATAATTCAAATTAGAAATTTGGTGTTAAAGTAAGAAGTGATGTGTATTTATTTAGAACTAGCTCGGCAGCTCGCTTCGCTCACCGCGACCTAGCTCCTGCGGAGGGCCTGTTTCATCAAACAACTATAAGTTTATGTAGATGTATAAAACTACCTGGTTTAATGTAACCCTATTCTATCGCCTGTTGATAAACGATGTTTGTCGTCCGTCCTTCCTTGGCATATATGAATAAATTTTCTCTTCTGCCTACCCTCGAGCATCCCACATACAGCTGTCCATGTGAAAAGCACTCACTCTCTAAAAATAACCCAACTACCTTTAATGACTGTCCCTGGGCCTTGTTTATTGTCATTGCAAACTTTTTTTTTCATTTTTTGTGGTTTATTTTTTTATATTTAATTTTTTCATTTTTCCTTTGTAATTTCTTTTTTTTTCTTTTTTTATTTTTTTGTTTTTTACTGGCGGAAATGGGGCAGGGGGAGATGCGGCAGGCGGAAATGCGGCAGGCAAGAAAGCGACACACAAAAAAGCGACACCAAAAAAGATTTAATTAATTACCTTATTAAGCTGACCGTTTTTTCTTCAGCTTCGTTTTTCCTCCTTCGGTTATCTATTTAAAAAATTATTTTTGAATAATAAAAAAGTTTAGGAAAAGAGGCATACCGAAAATAAATTCTATCTTTACGAAAAACTCAAGTAATAGTTAATATTTTACGCAAATTCTTCTGATTGCGCTGTCAATTGGTGGTAAATTGTGTTAATGATTGTGCTAATGTGGTTTCAACTATCAAAGTGTTTTTAAAAATCTGTTAATTGCACACTCTATTCAAGGTCGTGCGTCAATTGGTGGTAAATTGTGTTAATGATTGTGCTAATGTGGTTTCAACTATCAAAGTGTTTTTCAAAATCTGTTATTGCACATTCTATTCAAGGTCGTGCGTCAATTGGTGGTAAATTGTGTTAATGATTGTGCTAATGTGGTTTCAACTATCAAAGTGGTTTTTCAAAATCTGTTAATTGCACACTCTATTCAAAGTCGTGCAATCTGTGATTGCACATTCTGTCAAAGTCAAATATGATCACAAATTATAAGGCTAAAATTGTTTTGCATTGATGTGGCGGGAAAATCTCAATGCCAAGGAGTATTCAGAAGAGGAAAAGAAAACAGAGTTGACAAAATTAGTGGAATCGGACAACGATGATAGATAGCATGGCAGGGATAAATCTCTGCAAAGCAGATACCGATGCCCCGCAACGATTAGGTAAATTGTCACGCAGTATGTCACCAGGTTTGAATATTATATTCACCAGCAACTCGGGGGCTTTAAAACCAAATTATAAAGACGAGATAGATGTTCTTGCTTGAGAAAGAAAGGTGATGAGTGCATAAGGAAAGTAAGTTTCGGAATAAAAAATAGTTCTTCATTAGGAAAAGCACCAGATGAGATTCAAGTTTGCAGATACGTAAGATAAGGATTTCTATTTCATTTTTGTTGTCACAGAGAGCCTTTCTAATCTCCTTGCCACTGATTTGGGAACCAAGGCAGCTCAGATTTCGAACCGTTAAGGACAAGCCCAATAAAAGCAAACCCAAAAATAATTTTTGTGACATCATATTTGACGATTTCCGAAAATGCATTTTTTAAATTTAAAGACTAATTAAAAAATGAAGATATTCACTTCCTTAAAAAAACAGTATTCTTGTTTTAATATTTGTTTTAATGTTTCAACTAATATTATCAAGATGATTGAAAACATTTAAATTGACTTCATCTTT
>NW_021823595.1:20000-21901 GCF_006345805.1 Octopus sinensis | reverse complement strand
TAACACCAAAAATTATTTACATCAAAAAGGTGCTTTTTTTCTACGAAAATCCCTATTTTTTACAATTTTTTGACTGCTGTGTCGCCATTTTTTGGTGTATTTCAACCAGAAAAATGTTCACTTAAAGAGAATAACAAGCTACATGATGCAAAATTTTTACTTTTCAAAAATTCCAATTCTAAAGGGTGGAAAAGAAAACAAGCCCGAGCAATGCTGGGCTATACTGCTAGTTATATATAAAATAATTTTATGTAATGGTATGAGAATGGAAACAATTTGTGTTAATTTGTAATTAACCCTTTCGTTACTGTATATATTTTGATATGCTCTGTGTTTCTTTCAATTATTTTAAATCATCATCATCATCATTTAGTGTCCGTTTTCCATGCTAGCATGGGTTGGACGGTTTAACTGGGGTCTGTGAAGCCGGGAGGCTTCATCAGGCCCAGTCAGATTTGGCAGTTGTTTTCTACGGCTGGATGCCCTTCCTAACGCCAACCACTCCGTGAGTGTAGTGGGTGCTTTTTACGTGCCACCTGCACAGGTGCCAGACAGAGCTGGCAAACGGCCACGAACGGATGGTGTTTTTTTTTTTTTTTCGTGCCACCGGCACGGGGGCCGGAAGAGGCTGGCAACGGACACGAACGGATGGTTCTTTTACGTGCTACCGGCACGGGGGCCAGGCGAGGCTGGCAACGGACACGAGCGGATGGTGCTTTTACGTGCCAACGGCACGGGGGCCAGGCAAAGCTGGCAATAACAAAGAATTTAGTAAAATAACTTAGTTATCATTAAGCTAGTATTAGGAATATAAATTGCGACTAAGGTTTGGTGGTATATTTTGATGCAAAACTTATGAAAACAAGACATTTGTACCTCAGAGCCAGAGCCGGTTTTGGCCAGGTTGGTAACGAAAGGGTTAAATCCTGTTTGTTCCACCTTTTTATATATAAATTTAAATTGTTACACACACACACACACACGTGTGTGTCAAGTGATGGCTAAGTAAAAAGACTTGACCAACAGCTGTTTGGTGAATGATATAGATAGGTGTTTTATAGATGGAGAGACAGACATATCGATTAACAGATAAGTAGGAAGAAGCCAACAGATTGTTTAATTGATTTCCTGATTGAGTTATTGATTGATTGAATAGCAGACACTGACAGATATGCGGAAAGAGTGGAAGGAAGGAAGGAAGGAATGAGTTGCTGTTGTTCTTATTTTTGTTGTTGTTGTTGGTGGTGTTGCTGGTTAGTCTCAGATCGACTTGATATACGATTAAAGGCTATTCTGTCCTTTTTCTTGTGGCATAGTCTATCTAGAACTACATTATTCAATGTGCCATTTGACTTTTTTTTAAGACACTAAGGTATAAGTTGAGTCAGATTTAGCTGCTATTTCTAACAGTCTTTACAATAGTACAGACTTCCTCTTTGATACAATGTATTAAACCACACACACACACATGCACACACGCACAAATATGTACACACATGTAAACATGTACCTATGGAATAAGCTTCTGCACAGTTTCCATCTACCATATCCACTCAGAAGGCTTTGGTCAGCTCAGGGCTATAGCAGAAGACACTTGTCTAAGGTGCCATTCAGTGGGATTGAACCTGGAATCACAAGACTGTTAAGAGAGTTTCTTAACCACACAACTCTGCCTAAACAAATGTTGTGAGTGTGTGTGTGTGTGTGTGTGTGTGTGTGTGTGTGTGTGTGTGTGTGTATGTACACAGCCATAACTGAGGTGCAAGCATGGTTGTGTGGTAAGAAGCTTGCTTCCCAACCACATGGTTCCAAGTTCAGTCCCACTGCATGGCACCTTGGGTAAGTGTCTTCTGTTATAGCTTTGGGCTGACCAAAGCCTTGAGTGGATTTGGTAGACGGAA
>NW_021823595.1:7500-17500 GCF_006345805.1 Octopus sinensis | reverse complement strand
GCCATTTCGTGACCTACCTCTTAACGGCTAAACACAGAGGGGACAAGCAAGGACAGACAAACGGATTAAGTCGACCCCAAGTGCGTAACGGCATCATTGTGCACCATTCCCACCCATCACTGATATGAGCCCCCGTTTGCTAGATCAACTGGTTATCAAATAAAGCTCAATATTCTTCTAGCCATCGCTCATCGTCTCTTTTTAACCAAAATTGAAAAAAGGTCCACTTTCCCGCCTGTGTCTTCACATTCCCCGAGGAGGTTTACATAATGGTCAATTTTTCGATCCCGAGCGACGTCCAGGTTATCTTCATGAGGAACCGTTAACTCAACTAGATTCACCACTTTCTTTCTTTCACACCACATTAAAATGTCCAGTTTTTTTTTTTCGTAACTGGGATGGGAAAGAGCCCCTGGCACCCTGGTAAATCTCCAGCCACCTCCCAATAGCTGTTCCACTTTTCATCACTCACAGGAAGTTTCTTCTTGAAACGGATAATAATTTTTTTTAAAAAACGTGTATTACATAAACATACAAACATATACTAAATACATAGACGAATGTCCATTATTGATAATATTGCTTCCACTCTGGAGGTACCGGCAAGAAACTTGCCTGGAATGGGACCCAAACATAACAAAACGAGATGGGCTCAAGACGAGACTGTTTAGTAGACAGATGAGGGGCAAAACAATAAACAGACCAGTCAGCCAGCACTCGAATGGTGCTTTTTATGGACCTGCATTACATCTTTATATATAAAAGTGAAGTTGTGTGTCTGTCTCCTACGATTTAGATTCCTAACTACTCCCACATTTTAACCAAAACCGGGTATCTTATAGTCGTGATTCATATCGAGCCCTTCTGGGTATTAGCGCGCATCTACGATGAGTCTACGATTTAAAAAAAAAATTACCGTCATTTTTTTCCATTTTAATGCATTTTTTCGCTATTATATAAGGGAAGTAACTCTCTAAAAATGTCTACGATTTAAAAAAAATTTACCATCATTTTTTTTCATTTTAATGCAGTTTTTTCGTTATTATATAAGGGAAGTAACTCTCTAAAAATGTCTACGATGAGTCAACGATTTTTTAAAAAATTTACCATCATTTTTTTTCCATTTTTAATGCATCTTTTGGCTATAACTCACTAAAAATGCTTATATAGTTATTTCCCTTACAAACCCGAGCAACGCCGGGCGATACTGCTAGTAAATAATATTCCCAAGATTATCAATATAAATAATGTGCTACATGTCCTGGTTTGTTTACAGTTTTGTGAGTAACACTTTAATATGTGAAGCTGTTGTAGCTGTCCCGGTTTAAAAGCTTTACCTGGCACCTCGCTGTACTCAAGAAAATTCGTACACTGCAGCAGCAGAAGTGTTTAGGCTGGTTCCCCCTGGTCGTAAGGACTGGCCTGCAAGTGTTCCGTGCCGGTGCCATGTAAAAAGCACTCGTGGTGGTGCCACGTCGAAGCGCCCATGCAGTCTCACATAAAGTATTTGAGCAGCTCCATGTAAAAGTGCCATTGCAGCTCCCCATAAAAACACGTGTAGTGCCACGTAAAAGCACCCTGTGCACATTCTGCAAAGTGGTTGGTATTAGGAAGGGCATCCAGCCATAGGAAACCGTGCCAAATCAGACTGGAGTCTGGTGCAGTCTTCCAGCTTGCCAACCCTGGTCAACCCATCCAACCCATGCCAGCATGGACAACAGATGTTAAACAATGATGATGATGATGATGAAAATACTATCTAAATCATTCAACATATGCACATGTCACTCTCTCTCTCTCTCTCTCTCTCTCTCTCTCTCTCTCACACACACACACGCCTTGTTTTGTGCCTCCAGCTCAGTGATGACATCATATGTTTATTGTTGCAACATACAGCATGTCCTGGGAATTTTGCTGATCTTGTGGTGACCATCCCTCTCAACATCTGACCACAGCCAATTTCTTCCTGAAGGAGAAAGAAAGAGAAAGAAGAGAGAGAGAGAGAGGGAGAGAGAGAGAGAGGGAGAGAGAGAGAGAGAAGAATAGACTCCTGTACAGGACTGACTTTCCAGCGAAATATTTTATAGCTCTGAAGAGGCTACAAGAATACACACTGGCACTTGCTATCGTGTGCAGTGTTGCAGTAGCTGAAACATCTGTAAGCCAAAGAACTCAATTTCATAACTCCTTTTCTGTTGTTATTTACATGCATACATGTGCGTGTATATATATATATATATACATAAATCTATTGACCCCAAATGGATGAAAGACAAAGATAAGCTTGTGGAGATTTGAACTGAGTGTGGGGTGGGCTGGAGGCATTTACGGCAAATGATTTTACCTCATGCTCTTACAGCTGAATGTGTGTGTGTGTGTACGTATGCTTATGTGTGTATATGTATGTGTGTGTATTTGTATGTGTGTGTACGAGTGTGTGCGTGCATGCAGACATGCGTATATATGAATATACACAAATATGTGCGTGCATATTTATACATATGTGTGTGGGTATGTATGATAGAGATAGATAGATAAAGAGAGAGGTAGATAGATAGATAGATAGAGAGAGAGAGAAAGGGTGAGTGAGATGGAGGGAAAGGGGGAAGGTGAGAAAGAAACAGATATTTAAATAGATAAAGAGAGAGAGAGAGAGAGAGAGAGATATGATGAATGCCATATGTTGTTGAAACATTCTGAATATACGCCCAGATACATACTTCAGGCATACACACACACGCACACACATACACAAACACATACATATACAGAGACACGTACACACACACGCATACATCCATACACATCCAAACACACACACACACAACACAAACACATACATATACAGAGACATGTACACACACACGCATACATCCATACACATCCAAACACACACACACACACATACATATACAGAGATACGTACACACACACGCATACATCCATACACATCCAAACACACACACACACACACAAACACATACATATACAGACATGTACACACACACGCATACATCCATACACATTCAAACACACACACACACACAAACACATACATATACAGAGACATGTATACACACACGCATACATCTACACACATCCAAACACACACACACACACGTACACAACCACAAGCATGTTCATGCACACACACACACATAATACGTATACATACACACACGTGCACAGACACACACACATACACACACGTGCACGGCACACACACACACGTGCACGGACACACACATGCGCACAGACACACACACACCCACACACGTGCGAAACGTATCGTATTGATAGTCATGGTAGGCAGTGCCAGCCGACATTAAAATTATAAATATTTAATGTGAAATGTGTAAATTAAATGGTTTGTATTCATTATAAAAACAGTAATTAAACTCATTAAAATCAGTGTATAATTTAGGAAATACTTAATATGTTAATTAACCTTGTTTTTCTTTTCATGTTTTTAAACATCATCAGATGCACAAACATCGTGTGTTTCGTTCATACGACAAATTTTCTGCAGGGTGGCACATCCGAGGAAAGCTCCCCAAACGCCGCTGAGTGTTAAAGGCCACCTGAAACTGAAAGTCACACACCAGGTGGGAGAACTCGCTTTGGAATCCCTGAGAATGGTAGATATCGATATTTCACCATTATTCGGGTTTATCAATATCATCATAATAATGTTGAAATATTAATAGGCGCAGGAGTGGCTGTGTGGTAAGTAGCTTGCTAACCAACCTCATGGTTCCGGGTTCAGTCCCACTGTGTGGCACCTTAGGCAAGTGTCTTCTGCTACAGCCCCGGGCCGACCAATGCCTTTCGTATAATATATATATATATATATAATATATATATATATATAATATATATATATGTATGTGTGTGTTTGTGTGTCTGTGTTTGTCCCCCTAGCATTGCTTGACAACTGATGCTGTGGTGTGTTTTACGTCCCCGTCACTTAGCGGTTCGGCAAAAAGAGACCGATAGAATAAGTACTGGGCTTACAAAGAATAAGTCCCGGGGTCGAGTTGCTCGACTAAAGGCGGTGCTCCAGCATGGCCGCAGTCAAATGACTGAAACAAGTAAAAGAGTAAAAGAGAGAGAGAGAGTATCTCCCATTCTCAGTCATTGTCAGGTAAGTTGTCTCACCGAATCTGTGACATTCACACACACACACTGGCCATCTTCGCACTTTCCTGTCCCTCAAAACCGATTTCTCCATCTCTTTCCACTTCCGGTCATCATTTATAGCTTCGTCTACTTCGAGTTGAACTCTTAAAAACCAATTATTTTCGCGTTCTTTTGAAGATTCTAATTCTAATGAAGTAAATAACAATTCTGATTTTGAAAAAATGGTTTCAGACCAGAATTTCTTGTAAATCAGAGTCGAAAAGGGGGAAAAAATCTTGCAATAATTAGCAAAGATGGGATTGGTGCCACCAAAGCTGACTTCTATAAGTTGAGAGCATGACATTGGCCAACCAACTCTGTGTGATATCATACAGAAGGCAAAAATTTATAAAGAATAGGGACAAAGTGCTTCTTGAGCGTTGCGTTGATTTTTCCAAGAGAAAAGAAGCGGAAACAAAGCAGTATTTGATGCGGAACATCTTTTGTCAGTTTGGATGGAAGATTACAAGAGGAAAGGGAATTCCTTGATGTGAAATAATGATCATCAAAATAAAGGTTGTTCGGTGTCTTTGTGGTAGTCCAAAGAAAAATGGGAAATGGAAAAAGGAAACTGAAGTGGGGAGTTGGAGTGGAGTGGAGGGAGGGAGTTAATGAAGCATTTTCTAGAAGTTCTAGATGGTTCGGCAGGTTCCGATAACTATATGGAATTCGTAATGTTAAAGGTTGTTGTGAAAAGGGGAGATGATGGTACAACATCCAGGTAAACTGCTGAACTGGAGAAAAGTTGAAGATTAACAAATCATAAATGCAGATAAATCTAATGAATATGTATGTATGTATATATATATATATATACATGCATACACACTCACACATATGTATATATATATGTGTGTATACATATAGATGCATATACATGTGTGCATACATATATATATGCCAGCTCTGTCTGGCACCTGTGCAGGTGGCACGTAAAAAACACCCACTACACTCGCGGAGTGGTTGGCGTTAGGAAGGGCATCCAGCCGTAGAAACACTGCCAAATCTGACTGGGCCTGATGAAGCCTTCCGGCTTCACAGACCCCAGTAGAACCGTCCAACCCATGCTAGCATGGAAAACGGACGCTAAACGATGATGATGATGATGATGATAGATATGCGTATATATATATAAATATATATGCATATCTATATAGGCACAATCGCCCAGTGGTTAGGGCAGCAGACTCGTGGTCATAGGATCGTGGTTTCGATTCCCAGACCGGGCGTTGTGAGTGTTTATTGAGCGAAAACACCTAAAGTTCCACGAGGCTCTGGCAGGGGGTGGGGCGATCCCTGCTGTACTCTTTCGTACCAGCTTTCTCTCACTCTTTCTTCTGTTGGCCTGCTCGCATAGCCAGTGAGGTGGCGTCATTCAAAGGCTAAAACAATGCGAAGCGCATTGTGACCAGCGATGTGTAGCAACATCTGATAGCCTGGTCAGTCATAGTGATCACGGTGATATATATATGCATATATATGTATATATCTATCTATCTCTATATATACATATTATATATTATAATATATATATATATATATTATATATAATATATTATGTGGGTGTATGTGTATGTGTGTATATATATATATGTGTGTGTGTATGTGTATATATATATATCCATCCAGCCATGCACAAACATACATACATACATGCATACATACAGACATACCCACATACATGCGTACACACATACACATTTACACATAGGGGTTGCACAAAATAATGGAAACACCTTGCTAAGTAAAGATTTTGTTATTTAATATGGAGTTGATCCTCTTTTGGTTGCAATAATTACTGCGATACGGCGAGGAATCGGCTCACCCAGCTCTTGAACAGTTGCCAGAGGAATTTTGAGAAATTCATTAAGCAAAACCTGCTCCAGTTCCTTCAGCGACATTGGAGGAGGGAAGCGATTCCTCACTTGTGCACTATTAATCATCATCATCGTTAAACGTCCGCTTTCCATGCTAGCATGGGTTGGACGGTTTGACTGAGGACTGGCGAACCAGATGGCTGCACCAGGCTCCAATCTGATCTGTCAGAGTTTCTACAGCTGGATGCCCTTCCTAAAGCCAACCACTCTGAGAGTGTAGTGGGTGCTTTTATGTGCCACCGGCACGAGGACCAGTCAGGCAGTACTGGCAACGGCCACGCTTGAAATGGTGTTTTTTTACATGCCACCTGAACAGAAGTCAGTCCAGCGGCACTGGCAACGAAAAAATATGGAACACTTCACGGGAGATCGGCAATCAGCAGACGTGAGAAAAAACATGGCCTCTTTTGTCGAACCGCTAAGTTGGGGAGACATAAACATGCCAACACCGCAATTTCAGCTGATTATTCTTGATATATGTGTGTGCATGTGTGTTTGTGTGTATGTTTGTGTGTATATATATATACACACACACGCACACACACACGACGGGCTTCTTTCAGTTTCCGCCTACCAAATCCGCTCACAAAGCTCTGGTTGGCCCAAGGCTGTAGTAGGAGACACTTGCCCAAGGTGCCACACAGTGGGACTGAACCCAGAACTATGTGGTTGGGAAGGAACCTTCTTAACACACGTGCAAACACACATACAAAGACACACATATATGCACACATAAATACATGCATACACACAAGCACTCACACACACAAAACACAATAATACACACACAACACACACACACACATTTCCGTTATAGCGCCAACGTCCTTCGCTCTCTTTGTCCTGGAGTTAGGAAAGGAATTCATGTTCCAAACGAGGCTCTATCGTTATATATATTTCTTTATTGCCCACAAGGGGCTAAACATAGAGCAGACAAACAAGGACAGACAAAGGTATTAAGTTGATTACCTCGACCCCAGTGCGCAACTGGTACTTAATTTGTCGACCCCGAAAGGATGAAAGGCAAAGTCGACCTCGGCGGAATTTGAACTCAGAACGTAACGGCAGACGAAATACCTATTTCTTTATTACCCACAAGGGCTAAACACAGAGTGGACAAACAAGGACAGACAAAGGGATTAAGTCGATTACCTCGACCCCAGTGTGCAACTGGTACTTAATTTGTCGACCCCGAAAGGATGAAAGGCAAAGTCGACCTCGGTGGAAATTGAACTCAGAACGTAACAGCAGACTAGAAAGTTCAGTTGTCACCTTATTAACAGATTCCTTCTCAAAGAAGCCGTGTCAGTGTTCCATTTAATTAGTGTATGAAACTAACCGTACCTCGATAAGTAATTGTGGTGGTTATGCACACACACTGATCTTGTCTTCATTGCCCATCTGTCGTATCATTTGATTTTCTCAGCAGTTCCCAGATAGAGAGAGAGAGAGAGAGAGAGAGCGAGAGAGTAAATCCAGAGAATGCTTTAATGAAAGCCTGAAACAGTAGATTCGATCTTTCTTGTTAGATATCGGGATCTCTTTAGCTTAACCAAGAACTCTACATATGTTGATTAAACACCACAAATTTAATTGCAAATACGCTGTGCTGGTGTCACGTTTAATATACGTTAACTCGTCTGTGTGAGTGTGTGTGCACAGACAGGCATACGCTAATTAAAAGAATAAAGATGCAATGGCAAGATTAACATTAAGATGAAAAATGATTCGTTACAAATGGCCCCACGTTCCATTCTGTATGAACTTAACAAACGAATATTTGCTTCAGTTAATCGAATATACTGTTAAAGATAAGGTGCCTATACGAGAACCGTGTCTCTTTTTTTTTTTTTAAATAGATAAAGAAGGGAAATAAATTCTATCGGTATTGAAATGAAATCTTATAATTTCATTATATTTATAATACACAGAAATGATTTTTAGTTGGTGCATACATTGCATTATAACAGAACAAGAAAACAATATTATGTAGACCGAACAGTATATATATATATATATATTAGAAGGTTTGAGATGATATGTACAGGTATTATATATTAGAAGAAATGGGGGTACTAGAAGATCGGATGGTTTATATTTACAGATATTTATTTGTATATTACATTTTTATACAATCATATAACTTAGATCATGTATTAGCGCTTTCTCCCATTCTAGTGGGATTTTCAAATCCAACTAAGTTCCTGTGTGAGGAGTTTGGACCATTTTATAGTGGTATTGAGTTTGTAGTGGTGGGGAGGGATGTAAGACAGTACAAGGGGGTGATGGATGAGGAGAAAGTGAGAGAGAGAACATGTGTGTGTGCGTGTGTGTGTGTGTTTTTGTATCTGGGATAAGTGCTAAAGAAAAAGAGGGGAAGGGAGAGGGAAGAAGAAGAAAATAATTTTTGGGGTCTGCTGGACAGAATATTGACTCCAAGGGGGTTCTAAGGTCTTGGGAAAAAAAGAATTTCAGTTTTGACCATTTCACAGTGTCACTGAGTGTGTGGTATATATATATATATGTATGTATGTATTGTTATATCATCATCATCATCATCATCATCGTTTAGCGTCCGCTTTCCATGCTAGCATGGGTTGGACGGTTCTACTGGGGTCTGTGAAGCCAGAAGGCTTCATCAGGCCCAGTCAAATCTGGCAGTGTTTCTACGGCTGGATGCCCTTACTAACGCCAACCACTCCGAGAGTGTAGTGGGGCTTTTTTACGTGCCACCCCGCACAGGTGCCAGACAGAGCTGGCAAAACGGTCACGAACGGATGGTGCTTTTTATGTGCCACCGGCACATAAAAAGAGATATATAGAGATAATGTGTCATTGAGACCCAAAGGTGTCAGGTAATGCTGAATAAGTGCTATTGACAGACCATAGTTAAGTTACAGATTCGTTAATATTGCGAATAAAGGGTTCAACGTTGGTTCTATGTCAGCGTTTGTATATAAGAATTTTTTGCGTAATAAGATAAAAAAACCCAAGGCTGTGAAGATATTAGAGCATTTATAGATAGAAGGTCTTACAACTGTTTCTCGGATATTTATTAATTATATCCCTTCATTGGAGACGATGTGAGAGGATAGTTAAATAATAGTTAGTTTAGATGTGATGCAAATTTCAGGCCTTGTGCCTTTGGTAAAAAGGATTATTATTATTATTTATTGACTTTGCACAGCTTCTAACGCTGGAGATGTACCCCTTTTTTTCCAAGTACCATCCGGACTGTTCGAGTGGTTCCATGCAGGGCTGTTTTCTGCCAGTACGCCACCCTTATTGCAGCCCCTATTTGTTCCATGTACTTCTCAAGATTTTACTCATTGTTCCCAGGGCTCCGACAATTATTGGTACTACTACCACTTTTTTCACCAACCACAACTGCTTAACCTCCCAAGCTAACCTATCATATCTATCGACTTTTCTTTCTTCCTTATCGCATACCTTGTTGTCAGCTGGGCATGCTATATCTATGATCCAGCATCATTTGCTTTCTTTCTTAATTAACACTTTATCTTAATTAACACTATATCTGGCTTCCTTTTCTCTTTGTCATGATCACTCTGAATCATAAAATCCCACAGGATCTTTGCATTATCATTTTCCACGATGCCTTCGGGTTTATATTCGTACCACTTTTTTGCTCTGTCAAGTCCACACTTGTTGCAAAGTGTCCAATGGACAAGCCTTGCTATATTGTCTTGGCGTCACTTATATCCTTTCTGGGCCAGTGGCGTACATTGACTGGTAATATGCCATACGGTTTCACCATTTTTGTCCACAAATTCTGCACTTATCATCATCATCATCATCATCATCATTATTATTATTATTATTATTATTATTATTATTATTATTATTATTATTGAGTGAGAGTGCATGCCATCAAAGTGACCCTGGGGTGACAATATGTGAAGCCCAGTATACCCATCATGACT
>NW_021823595.1:0-5000 GCF_006345805.1 Octopus sinensis | reverse complement strand
GTAATAATTCTGTAACCTCTTTTCCTTACCGCACACCCAAATGCATGCTCTACACACACACGTGTGTATGTATGTGTGTTTGTGTGTGTGTGTATGTATGTATATATAACACAATATAAACGAGATTCAGTTGAATAAAGTACTTAAAGTCGAGGCATCAAGTTATGTCGGAATAAAATGCACACGTAACAATTTTTAGACGAATACCAACCTTTGTACAGAAGTACTGGCAGAATGATATTCGGGTGATGTATGCAGTCAATTTGACCCAACTCAGTATATAATCTGCTCTTGAGCTATTTAGACATGTACATTTTGTTAAACATACAGCCCCTAATATACTTCAGAATTTGCGAAGGGCATGGTCCAAGAGAAGTGAATTAGAAAATAAATAAGTAACAATTGAAGGACAGGGGCCAAATCATGATTTGACACCTGTCCTTCAGTTGTTACATATATATATATATATAACGGGAAGCTTTATGAAAATAGACAAAAGACGAAGGCAGGTCTACGGAAATAAACAAAAGACAAAGGCAGGTGGAATACAAACAAACAATTGTATTAGTATGGCGCTCAGGAAATATAAATAAAACAAGTCTTTAATGTTTCGAGCCTACGCTCTTCAACAGAAAGATACACAGAGAAGAAACACAGAAAGAAGGAAAGAAAAAAATGCATGCAGAGGCTAGCGAATCAACATGGCGATATAGGGAGAAATTCACAAAAAACAAAAGACGAAGACAGGTGGTGTAGACAACAGATGTATTAGTATAACGCTCGGAAAGTGAAAAAGCCTTTATCGTTTCGAGCCTACACTCCTCCGCAGAAAGGAACACAGAAAGAAACAAGGAGAGAAAATAAAGAATGTGTAGTGGCTAGCAATCTATTATGCCAAACTATATATATATATATATATATATATAGTTATATATATACATATACATAAACATATACATAAACCAGGTGGTGCTATTAAGTTAGACATGGCCTGGGCCAATAATGGCCGAAACCTATCAAAGTATCAAAGTATATATATACATATATGCATATATCATCATCATCATCATCTTCGTTTAACGTCCGTTTTCCATGCTAGCATGGGTTGGACGGTTCAACTGGGGTCTGGGAAGCCAGAAGGCTGCACCAGGCTCAGTTTGATCTGGCAGTGTTTCTACAGCTGGATGCCCTTCCTAAAGCCAACCACTCCGTGAGTGTAGTGGGTGCCAGACAGGGCTGGCAAATGGCCACGGTCGGATGGTGCGAGACCGAGGTGTCGTGTGTGTGTATATGTATATAGTCAATTCAACGAACAAATAATTAAAAGACGCTCGGTGAAAGGAGAGATGTTTCGAGCATAGCTCTTCGTCGGAATGGAGAAAGGGAAAAGTTCAAAGAGAAAGGAAAAAGGAAAATTGCCAACCGTCCATGTTTGGTTATGTATATGTCTATGAATCGTTCAGATTCCGAAAATGGAATTCACGAGATTCTTCAAACGTTTCGACTCACCATGCATCTATACCTTTCAGGTGAGATGCTCTGCAATCCACTGTCTTGCATCACAGGTGCACACTGCGTCTCTTCAGGTGGCTACAAGGTTTATACCTGAATATAATTATAACTTTAGCTATAATATATATGTGTGTGTGTGTGTGTATATACACACATATATACACATACATATACACACACACACACATACACACACACATTCACGCACATACACATATATATAAGCTCTAATACGCCTAAGGTTAGTGCTACAAACCATTTGTTCCCACCAGTCTTATCGACCCCCAATAATCAGATATGTGAAGGAAAGAACGCGGGAAGCCAGATAAGTAATGTTAGTATTTGCAATAAGGTTAGGGATGGCTCTGGTAAATCCTGTAACTGCGGAAACCCTGGATTATGTCCCCTTGATGGGTTCTGTCTCACTGCTAATACTATATATAAATGCACTGTTGAAGAGGAGGGTATTTTGGATAAGCTTTATACAGGCAGTGCTGTAAATTTTAAGGCTACGTATAGGGCCCACATGAATTCGTTATGGAACGAAAAATATTGCAACTCTACAACACTTGCCTCTTATACACATAATTTAAAAAGGAATAATAAAGGTTATTCTCTTGAATGGTCTGTTATATCGAGGGCCCCTTACTTCAGAGTTAATATTAATAAGTGTAAGTTATGTGTAAGGGAAACCTTTGCCATCGTTAAGTCTTTTGGGCCTAAAACTTTAAATAAATTTCCTGAGGTGAGCCCTATTGGCAACCATAAGTTTTCTTCTACTTTTCTGAAAGTGTAATAGAAGTAAAAAGTGGATGTTGTAAATAATATTTAGTTTTACGGGGAATTGAAACCGGTGAGTTTAAATTCTATCAACAACAGCCACCTGCATGTTTAGCAATGAAATAATTCGCTCTTTTTTTTTTTTTTTTTCTTCTTTTTTTGTGTTAGAAAATTTGGACTGGTCCTGTGATGGGGGTCATTGCCGAGATGCACTGTAAATGAACTCCCGAAATGGCCATAGGTGTGTTTGAATAGTTTTTGTGGAACTCTTTTTGCTCCTGGACTCTACCTTACCATGCTTTTAAGAATTGAACCTTTTTGGATATACTCTTGGGTGAGGTGAGTAAAAAAAAACATTTTTTATAAATATTTTTAGTCGATTCATATTTTATTTCATCTTAGTTTTTTCGTAGCATGACACGCTTTAGAATATTTTTATGAATTTTTAATCGTTTATATTTACCTTTTTGATAGGCTGTTCTATATATTTGTATTTATATTTTCCTTTTCTGTGATTTTTTTGTATATGTATATTTTTAAATGTCTAAGAACGATGGTAATATTTATATACGATCAAATGTTTGGAGGTATGTTGTTAATTATAAAGTCGTTGACTCGAATTTGATGTTTGTTTTATGATCAATGTTTCTTTATCTCTGTCTCAATTACATTTGAGCACTTCTTTTTTCAGTCCTATAAACCCTTTTGTTCCATAAAAAAGAAAAAATATTTCTTATATATATATATATATATATATATATATATATATTATATATATATATAATATATATATCTGTATACATACATATATATATATTCACATATATGCATATATATATATATACACATTTATACATACATATATATACACACACACATAATACATACATATACATATATATTCAATATATATATGTATACATATACATAGATACATGCATACGTATATATATAAACATATATGTACACCTATTTACATACACACACACACACATATATATATATATATACACTCACATATATATATATATACATACAAAGAATATGTAAAGATATATACCCAAAGATATATATATATATTACTATATATATATATACATTATATATATATTAATATATATATATACATATATATACAAAGATATATATATATATATATATACATATATTACAAAGATATATATATATATACACAAAGATATTAATATTATTAAAAGTTAGGGAATATAATAATTCCAAGCCAAAAGGGAAAAATTCAGTTTAGCACACTAAATAAAGATTCACAATATATTATATATGTATGTATATAGAATTTCGAGACAAACCGCTATTTAGTCATTCGATCAATATTGAAACGATATTATCTATAATAACCACATAGAAATTAATTAAATATATTATAATTATTATCCTAAAAATCACAAAACAAATATAACATATCGACTACATGCGTTTTATGACTAAATATATGAATCGATAATATTAAAAGTCAATATTAATTCAATTTTAAAATATATAGCCACTCTTCAGGTCAAAAAATAACATAAGATAAATGAAGATATTATAATTAAACAATAAATATATAACTACATGTATCTTAACAGTCAATTATATTAAGAGATAAAAATATCCAATGAGTTACTGGTTCATTATCTGTTTTTTTTTTGTGAATAGTAATATTCATAAAATAATAAGTTTAAGTATAAATCTTGGATTATAAATAATTCAAATTAAAATTCAGAAAATGGAGATGTGGTATTCATATTATTTATTAACTGCAAAAAGTCAACATATTCTCTTACAGCTGTTTCAATTTCGCCCAAAGATCAAATCCTAGGATTTAATTATATTAATGCTACGTCTCCATTTTCTGTATTTGAATTTGAATTACATATATATATATATATATATATCTTGGCGTGTATATTCTTTCTGGTGTCAGTTTCTTTGTTTCTGTATTTTGTATTTTGAATACATTTTGTTCTGTCCATTCGTTAATCCAGACATGTTTCTTCTCTCTCCATCTTTTTTTACCACTCTCCATCTCTTTGTTTTTCTTCTCTCCTTTCAGTAGAAGAACATAGACTTGAAACGTCAAAAATTCTTCCATTTTTTCCTAATACACCATGTTTGTTGTTCTCCCACCTGTCTGTGTGTGTTTTTCAAATACAATTTTGACACGTATCTATGTATATACACATATATACACTCATAGATGTATATATATATATTTATGTTTTATGTTTTCCAGTTTCAGCTCTTGAGCTGTGGCCATGCTGGGGCACCGCCAAATATATATATATATATATATATATTTGTATATATACATTTGTATATTTATGTATACGAATACATATATACATATATATATGTGTGTGTGTGTCTGTATGTATATGTATATATATATATATATATACTCTCTCCCCACCACACACACACACACCACACGCACATATTCATATGTATGTATGCATCTTTCATACAAATTCATCATAATTTTCTAGTAGCCGAATCCACACGAACTTTGCAAAGAACTTATTCAGCCACTCCTATTCTATCTCTAACTCTCACCTTCCCCCTTTCATTGCACACACACACACACAGATACACAAAAACACAAACCTCCCCCCTCTTTCAGCTACACTCCCATCCTCGTCCCCCCCCCACCACCACCGATGCCCATGTGCATAACCCATTCTCGTAATTAT
>NW_021823594.1:10000-21831 GCF_006345805.1 Octopus sinensis | reverse complement strand
CCAGACTCTACCCAATGCTGGTATATTGACTTGAAGAATTGTTAGGGGGGGAACGAATCGTCCCCAGTATGTCTTGATTTTTAGGTCTGGTACAATGTCTTCTATCTGATACCATTTGCCGAACCGCTAAGTTACGGGGGCCTTAAGCAAATCTACACTGGCTGTCAAGAATGGTGGGGAAACAGCAAATACAAAGACACACCACACCACACACACACACACCACACACACACAACCACACATTATCTATAAAGTGCATGAGTGGCTGTGTGGTAAGAAGGTTGCTCCCCAACCACATGGTTCCGGGTTCAAGCCTACTGGGTGGCATCTTCTACGATAGCTAGGGTTGACAAACCTTGTGAGTGGGTTTGGTAGACGAAACTGAAAGAAGGCCGTCGTATGTGTGTGTGGTGTGCATGTTGTATTTGATTTTGTTTTTGATTTTTCCAGTTTCAGCTAATGAGCTGTGCCATGCTGGGGGCAACGATGTATGTATGTATGTATGTATGTATGTATGATGTGGGTGTATTATTTGTGTATCTGTGTTTGTCCCTCTACCATCGCTGTAGAACCGATGTTGGTGTGTTTACGTCGCCGGGGTTTGCGCGGTTCGGCAATAGAGACCGATTAGAATAAGTTTTAGGCTTGCAAAAAAATAAAGTACTTGCTCGATTTGTTCTTCCAAAAGCTGACACCACCATTAAAGAAAGCGACAGGATAATTGCCCACAGGTAACAGGATAGTCAAAATCCATACAAGGAAGATTTCCTGATTTATTAGAATTATTTCGGATTGCAGCAGATGAACCTCCATTACTAAATGGCAATTGAAGCTAGCTTCATTGGTGAAGAGGAGATAATCTGAAGAGTTAAAATTTCTCCATAGGTGAAATGCCCTTACGAGAACAGGTGAGGTTTATTGTCTGGAAATAAGACGTCAGTTTTATAGATAAGAGGACCGTAGTTTTACACTAAATAATATATAATCTATGTAGCGGTGATTCGAACCTTAACCGCTAGATAATCTTAGGCCCCACGAGTGAGCCACCACAGTTTCACGTGTTTGATCGACCAAACAGCGTGAAGATGTGGCGTGATATGGCTTACTAGAATGTACTAAAATTTAACCCCTTGTCACCTCGTAAAAACGGTTACAGTCTAATTCACCAAGCAGATAATCTCCGGCACTCGAGCAGACAGCTTCGGACTTTTGCACAGACGACTGTTTACTCAGACCCCTTCTGAACATTCACACGATGCCTCGTAACTAGCTTCTACGGGCAGCACGGTTTTTTTTTCTCCTTCCAGTCGGCAATTATATTATTAATATTTTTTCATTGTAAATTGCCAACACAAAGTATATCATGTCCGGCAATAAATATTAACGTTAAATGTTCATGAGTTTGCTCAAGTTATTATTCACGCAGCCCACAAATTCCACATCGCTACAGTACAACACCACCACAATGGCGATAGAACTATCTATGGTGACTCAGACGTTTAAAATATATATTTCTTTACTTCACACAGGGGGCTAAATACAGAGAGGACAAACAAAGACAGCCAAAGGGATTAAGTCGATTACATCGACCCCAGTGCGAAACTGGTACTTTATTTATCGACCCCGAAAGGATGAAAGGCAAAGTTGACCTCGGCGGAATTTGAACTCAGAACGTAACGACAGATGAAATACCTATTTCTTTACTACCCTCAAGGGGCTAAACACAGAGAGGACAAACAAGGACAGACAAAAGGATTAAGTCGATTACATCGACCCCAGTGCGAAACTGGTACTTTATTTATCGACCCCGAAAGGATGAAAGGCAAAGTCGACCTCGGCGGAATTTGAACTCAGAACGTAGCGGCAGTCGAAATACCGCTGAGTATTTCGCCCGGCGTGCTAACGTTTCTGCCAGCTCGCCACTTTTCAGACGCTTAAAAATATATCAACATTAACCAGCTCGATACGAGTGACCAATCAACCCCACGACACCGAGAACAAATAATATAATGGCAGACGAAGTTTACAGCTTCGCCTGCTATTGCTGCAACAATAGATTATAAGTTCGAAAACTCGAGGCCTATTTAGAGTGGTGAGTGTTAGTCGATATCATGGAGGGCTCGAGTACATGACTGGTATATCTTATTTTGCGATTTTATCCATCGTGGAGGGAGAGAAAGAAAAATAAATAGAGAGAGTGCGGGGGGGGGGAGGACGATAAAATTATCTTCTTGGATCTCAATTCAGAATGCAAAACCAAAACGTAAAAGAAATGCCGGTATTAATAATACCACAAGTTACTTTTTTTTCTTCCAATGATCTAACGATTCTGCCAACTGAATAATAGCAGTGAATGCTATTGTTATCGCCACCAACACCACCACTACCACAACCACATCGACAACAACAACAACAATGATTATTTTGAGAAACTAATGTGAGAAGTATTTAAGCCTACTATTTCAACATGTTCACCAATTGTAATCCGAACTATTCTCGCTTCTCTCACACTGGGTGGAGTTCTTAACACCCCACTTTATTTCTTTATTGTTTTATTGTTGCTATAGTTAGCACTGTTGTTGTTGTTGTTATTATTATTATTATTATTATTATTATTCCTTCTTTCTTCAAATTTTCTTCTCCCTTTCTCGCCGAGTGTTTTCCATACACCTAGGGCAGAGGAGCTCATTGTATGCATTCCCAGATTAAAGACACAAATTCACAGGTAAAATATGTATTTAAAAAATTTATGAATAAATAAATTCATGAATGGATGTTGTTTTCACAGCGATAATGCTCTTCTCAGTACACGAGCCGTTCCAGTTAACACGATTTTTTGCACTTCCTGTAAGGATGGTAAGCCTGGAATCATTTTCAAATAGGTTTCAGTACCCTTTTTTATCATTCCTAGAGTTCCTACAATCACTGGTACTGTAGTCGCCTTGAGATGCCACATTTTTTCATTTTCTATTACAGAAGTATATTTACTGATTATTATTATTATTATTATTATTATTATTATTATTATTATTATTATTATTATCATTATCATTATTATTTTATTATTATTATTAGTATTATTATTATTATTATTATTATTATTATTTTTATTATTATTATTTTTATTATTATTATTATTTTATTATTATTATTATTATTCTTATTATTATTATTATTAAGGCGGCTAGATGGTAGAATCGTTAACATGCCGGGCAAAACGCTTTGCGGCATTTCGTCCGTCTTTATGTTCTGAGTTCGAATTTCGGGATGATATGCTGGGGGCGATGTAATCGACTATTCCCCTGTCCCCAATTCTCAGGCATTGTGCCTTTAGTAGAAAGGATTTTTGCTCACTATTCCTAGGGCTCCGACAATTATTGGTACTACTGCCATCTTTCTCATCGACCACAGCTGCTTAACTTCCTAACCTGTCATATCTCGACTTTTCTTTCTCCCCTATCCCCTCATTCCCTTCGTCAGAACCTTCCAGGAAGTAATTCTTTCCCCTCCACCCCTTCCTCGGAACTTTCCAGGAAGTAATTCATCACCCTTTCTCGGAACATACCAGAAAATAATTCTTCCCCTCCCCTTTGCTCAGAACTTTCCATGAAGTAATTATTTCCCCTCTTCCCCTTCCTCCGCTTCCTCGGAACATTCCAGGAAGTAATTCTTCCCTCTCCTCCCCTCCTTGGAACTTTCCATGAATAAGTATTCCCCTTGCTCGCCTTCCTTCGAACTTTCCTGGAAACAATTCTTCCCCTCCTCCCCTTCTTCCACTACCTCAGAACTTTCCAGGAATGAAGTCTCCCCCTCCTCCCCTTCCCCCTGTTCCTCGAATCTTTCCAGGAAGTAATTCATCCCATTCCTCCCCTTCCTGGCCATGCTATATTCATGATCCAGCATAGTTTGCTTTCTTTCTCAATTAAGACTATGTCTAGCTTCCTATTCTCTATCTCATGGTGGCACTGATTCATAAAGATATTTGTATTATCACTTTGCCTTCGGGTTTGTGGTCGTATCAATATTTTGTAAATGGATTTCGTAGAGGGAAACTGAAAGAAACCCGTCATTATATATATATGTATGCACACACACACACACCACACACACACACAAACATATATATATATTATATATCATATTACATATATATAATATATATATATATATATATTATATATATATATAAATATATATATAATATATATAATATATAAAGTTAATCCAAACAAGAAAGCACAAAAAACGCAACAACGCGAGGACGTGGAACAAATATGTATTATTGGACGCTCAGGAAAGAAGGAGAGAGGAGGGTTTAACTTTTCGAGCGGAGCTCTTCGTCGGAACATAGGAGAAGGAAAGATCCAGAGAAGAGACAGAGAGGAAAGAAAACGCCAACGGTACATATATATATACATATATATATGTATGTATATATATATATATATATATATATATATATATATATATATATATATATATATATATATATATATATATATATATATATATATATATATATATATGTATATATATGTACATATATATATATATGTAATATATATATGTTATATATATATATTTATTATATATATGTATGTATTTGTACGACTTTGTCCCCCCACCATCACTTGACAACCAATGTTGGTGTGTTTACGTCACCGTAACTTAGCGGAGAATAAGTACTAGGCTTACAAAGAATAGGTCCTAGGGTCGATTTGCTCGACTAAAGGTGGTGCTCCAGTATGGTCACAGTCAAAATTACTAAAACATGTAATATAATAAAAGAAAAGGATAGCGAAATAAAACCTATTTTGTTGGAAAATCACAGAATTCTTTAACAAAACGAAAACAAATAAAGAACATAACGGACTGAAGCGAAGGTAAACGAAATTGCTGGAACACTGAGTTGTGCCTCTTAGATAGTCATTTCAGAATTCATTGTATCTATACTGGCTGTAATGTTTCTTAAGGCGGCTTAACTGATTACTCATTTACGGCAAGCTTATACTAAAATATGGACTCTAAGAAAAGTCATCATAATGTAAATAATACACTTCTCTCAAAGTATATCTGGCAATTGAAAGATAAAAGCGACTTTTAATACATTGTATGGTCTAACTTGAACAGAACCATCTCATTTATTTCACTTAAAACCGTGTAATTGAGTTTTAACTGAGAAATATTATATCGCAAATCATCTCACGAAAAGAGTGAACCGAAAATTTGAACTAATCCAGGCACGTGACCGGTGTTCGACTGTTTGCTGTCCCCTTTTTCAGAAGAAGAGAAAAAGCAGCAGTTGCAGATTACTGGACGTCACGTGTAACCATAAGTCTCTTGATATTGGCATGAAGCCGTAGTATGGAAGTCACTACTGGCTGAATCTATTTGTCTGTGAACATGTACAGGCATCCGTGTATGTATGTTTGTATGTATGTTTGTATATATGGCTGTATGTATGTATGGATGGATGGATGGTTCGATATATGTATGTAAGTATTTATCTATATCTCACTCTCTCTCACTTCCTCTCTCTCCCTCTCTCTCTCTCTCACATATACATATATGTATCTATCTAAATATTTATTTTGAAACATACATAGAAGAATATATCTAAATATATGTATTTACATGTACATACGCGCACACACGTGACTATATCCATACACACACACACATATTTATATATATCTATACACGCATATATATACACACATACACAATTCAGAATGTCAAAAACTAAGGAAACGAATTGAAGAGAAGCGTGGGCGGAAGTACAGAACTAGTTAGAAAGACAGTTAGGTAATGCTTACATATATACACAACACATACACACACAAGTATATGTATATATATACACACACACACATATATATATATATATATATATATATATATATATATATATATATATATATATATGATGAACAGATGCAGAGAGAGAGAAAGAAAATGAGTGAATGAGGGAAGTGGGGAGGGGGAAAGTAATGAAATGTCAACATCCACCACCTACGCCACCCTTTCGACTTGATAAACCTGTTGTGATAGATTGGTTCATTTATTAAAAATAGATCATCTATAATCTTTTGTTTCTCTATTTCTTAAATGCCCTTTCTCTGCTCTCCCAAGGAATTTAACCCCAACTGTACCCCCTTTGTTGTACGCAACCACCCATCCACCGACCCCAACTGATAAACAGATGGCGTGTTGTTGTATGGAATGGTTGTTTCGTCTTGAACTCATTGTCATCTTGTCAGTGATTCTTTTTTTCGAGAGGTCGTTGTCGTCTTCGTCTTCGATGTCGTCACCATTTTCTTTTCTTCTCTTCGTCGCCATTGTTATTGTCATTATCGTTTTGTTGCCATCTCTTTTCGTTATCGCCGTCGTCGTCGTCTTCGTTGTCCTCGCCGTTATCGAGGTTTCTCTTGTCGTAATTCTGGTCATCAACATCATGGCTTTACTTTTGCGTACATTGGGTGTGCATTCCCCATAATGCGCAAAATAATTTATACAATCATGTGAGGAAGAGCATTTTACACCTTCGATGCATGAAAATGATTACACAATATCTCACCAACATAAATCAGGTGTAACAGTGTGTCGAAACACTTGTGGTTTTTAAGTAAAGAATGTCGTTCTTTCCATTTTCTGTCTCTTATCTATCGGTAGCCATGATAAAACTCCGAGTTTCGGATGTCGGAGTTTTATCATGGCAACCGAATAATTGTCACATATTATATTTACAGATAAATTCCTCTATTCACATAATATCGAGGTCTCTTTCATTCTTTTGATGTCTTACTATTTCTATCAATATATACATATATATACATACATATATATACATATACATATACATATATATATACATAGGCATTTAAATACGTCTCTATATACATGCATACATTCCCCCCACACACACACAATCATATATATATATATATATATTTATATATATATTATCCATACATTGCAGAAAAACACATTACCGCCCATGGCTGGCCGGTAACGTATCACGCGTTTGAGAATAGAAAATTTATTTCTGTATGTTTCAATACATCTCAACGCTTCTAAAACAAATTTTGTGTTTACTTTCATCGTAAGTTGAATATATATATATATATATATATATATATATATATATATATTAATAATAAAATAAAACATATGCATATATATATAAACATATATGTACGTACCTACCTCTACATGTACATATACACGCATATATGAGTACAGGACACCAAAAGGACGTCGAACACAATGAGAAACGAAAACATAGACACAAACCAAAGGAACTGGACATTTTTTTAAGCAACAAAAAAATAGAGTACAGGACAATTAACTTAAAGAAAAAACCCCTTCTTCAGTCGCTATGGTTTCATCTACTCTACGTTTCGAAGGATAAAAGCGAGACGTATCTTCGACAAGAAACTTTCCTTCCTGCGAAAAGTAAATCAATTAAAATTCTGAGATCTTTTCGCAGAGGGGTAAAAAATGGTAACAAAAACAGGACAGTAACAACAGTACAAAATATAAACAGTAAAAGACAGGACAAGGAAAAACAAGATAAGAAGGGCTGTTAACGCCGAACGAAAAAAAGTATTGCGAACGCGGATTTTTTTATGAACGACGAGCGGAGCAAAAAGAATTGTCGTCCATACCTTGAGATGGCCAGGCCAGAAAGGCAGCAGCGGAAGTCTCGTCGCGGGTCAATGACGGGAGGGGGGGAGGAGCAAGAGAAAGGGAGAGAAGAAGAGGAATGGCTGCGAGAAAACCATGAAGGATGGGGAGGGGAGAGAGAGAGTGAAGAATGAGAGAGAGGAAGAGACAAGTTAAGTAGAGGAAAAGGAAATCAAAGAATGAAGGCTGAGAAAGGGATGGGACAGAAAGGTTAAGAGTGCGCATCAAAGTTAATATCAAGAACAAAACTTGATATAAAGAACAATCTTACTTAAAAGGGATGCGTGCGTTTCGTCATATAATATATTAATAAATAAAATAAAACATATGCATATATATAAACATATATGTACGTACCTACTTCTACATGTACATATACACGCATATATGAGTACAGGACACCAAAGGGACGTCGAACACAATGAGAAACGAAAACATAGACACAAACCAAAGGAACTGGACATTTTTTAAACATATGTATGTATATGTATATGTGTGTATGTATATGTGTGTGACGGTGTGTATAAAAAAGTAAGTATAGACATGTGTTAATGTATATACATATGCATGTGTGTGTGTATGCATACCGTAAAGGCAGAAAAAAGAAAAAGGCAATGCGCGAAGAACGAAGCTTGATAAATATGATAAACGTTTAAAGGAAAGAGAAGAGGCGTTTCGGATGTAAGTCCTTTCTCTTTTATTGTCTCTCTCTCTCTCTCAACTTGGTTATCCGTCTTTCTATCTACGTATGTGGGGGCGGTTCCTGTTTGCGTGTGTGTGTTTGTGTTTAAGGAAAAAACGATATAGAAATATACAGTGTTATTTAATCACTGGTGTTGAATGTTCCATCACTTAAGTAACCACAGCTCAGCAAGGTTTTCACGCTCTATCAAATTTATTACTTTCTGTAAACATTCAAACGGCAGTTCCTATTGGGCAATGGAAAACGGATACGGTAGCAGTAGCAGAGGAAACGTAACGAAACAGAAGCACGTATATTGCAGTCGGATAACATCATTCGTAATCATGTTCGATTAGTTAAGAATGGGATAAAACCAGAGTGACTTTGTGAAGCGTACTTTTACACCACAAAAACCAAAAACTGCACCAAATTATGGACTACTTGCATCAGGAGGAGGCTAGAAGTTTACGATTAAGAAAAGACCATTTCGTATTTCTTCAGACATAAATTAGAAGAAGTGTCAACCCGGATTTCATAGAGAAGCTTGCTAACCAATCAAAACTAGAAAAGTCAATGCATTGGCAAATGTAACGGCGCCAACCATACACAACTTGTTAGTGAAAGAACGTTTGGAAATCCGACAATGCACACTAAATCGATTCACAAAAGAATGAAGAAGCTTCAATGAATGGGCAGCCAGATATATACGCTACAAAAAGAAACAGTTTCTCTGATGATCACATTGGTGAGAAAATCGTGACACATGTGAAAATGAATTCCATTCAAAAACTACACACACACACGTATATATATATATATGTGTGTGTGTAGATATAGAAATACGTATATGTATATATATATATATATATATATATATATATATATATTATATTGTGTGTGTGTGTGTCTGCATGTATGTTTGTACATAGGTATAAATATAAACAAATTGTATATGTGCGCATGAGAATACCTTTTGTTCGTTTGTTGTGTTGTTTGGCGTATCTCCTGATCGATGTTGAACAACAATGAAAGCAATTGGGACGATCCTCACGGGGAAGTAAGAAAATATATAGGGTGTGTAAATTACCACGATGATGATACAAACACGCACCCACAACCACACACACACACACATACAGACATATATACACATATCTCTATAAACATATATATATATATGCATATATATTATATATATATATATATGTATATATATTTATGTGTATATATATGTATATGTATATATTGAGGTTATGAGAGGTAATAGAGTCAAGAAGACCAAAGTGTCAGGTAATGCTGAGTAAGTGCTATGGACAGACTATAGTTAAGCTCCAGGTTCGGTGATTATGCGATTGTGGAGTCCAACGCAGGCCATAAATGTTCTGAAATCTTTGAAGCCTTGGATTTTTTAAATCTCATTCTGTTAATTTCTCCTCTCTTTCTAGACATAATAAAGCATAACAACTATGATTGAGGTTGAACTTTCTTCCACTGTTACATATGTTTACCCTATCTCCCTCCGATGACAGAATACACAGCCTATGGAATCTTTGCGCGACACGATGTTCAAATAGTTGGAACATCCTAGAAACAGTTGTCAGAGACTATCGAAGCCTTTATTTCATATATAACTACGTTAAACACCCTTGTCAAGCCTTACCAAAATGCTTACCTTTTCTGCTTTAATCTATCTATCTATCTATCTATCTATCTATCTATCTATCTATCTATCTATCTATCTATCTATCTATCTATCTATCTATCTATCTATCTATCTATCTATCTATCTATCTATCTATCTATCTATCTATCTATCTATCTATCTATCTATCTATCTATCTATCATCTGTCGGTCTGTCTATCTATCTATCTATCTATCGTTTATCAGCTTAGTCTATCGTTAATATTGTCACGCCTCCCTCCTTCAAACGGGAAGGAAGAGCTATTTTCATCATCCTTGTGGCTATGGCGAAAGAATGTATCTGGTGGACGCGTCTGAAAGGATTGGAGACAAACACTTTCCTCTCTGGTCAATCTCTCATCAACTTCTTCAAGTACCACTTGAAAAGGAAAGTGAGAGTAGAGAGGCAAGTTTTGTCTAGCGAATGTTTTAAAAAAAGATGGGTGAATGTAGCAAGAATGGCACGTATGAATGACGAAGCCACCTTGAGCATGATCCTATGAACCCAGAATTGAAAACAGAGAGTTGCTTATTTGCAAAAAAAAAAAAAAAGAAATATAACATGTGACTCCATTGACCGAGGTTACTGTGGTCTTTTCCGTAGGCTTTTCTTTCTTTCCACGGGTAAACCTCACCTGTCCTCCCCTTTACACTTCATATTGACATTTCTGTGATAACGATCCCTATTGATCAATTTTTTTTTTCCTCTCCCCCCTTTTTTTTAACCCCCCTTTTTTTGTCCTCTTTCTCTCCTTTTACGATCCCTTTTGATCGAAACTCTCCCTTCCTTTTTTTTTTTTAAACCTTCAAAAGAAAAGCTCTACCTTGTAATTTGTTCTATCTGTGTGCAGCCCTGTGTGACTAATAAAGAAACATATCTATCTATCTATCTATTTGTATGTCTGTCTATCTCTCTGTCTCTTTGTCTCTGTCTGTCTGTCTGTCCGTCTGTATCTCTCTCTCTGTCTCTACACACACACATATATATAATTCATATACATATATTTAACTTTGCCTATATATGCGCATGCTAATGTGTGGATGTGTGTGCCCATGTTTGTTCCCCATCACCGCTTGACACCCGGGCCGATGTTGGTACATGTAACTTAGTAGTTCAGCAAAAGAGCACGATAGAATAAGTTCTAGACTCAGAGGAAAGTTCTGGGTTCGATTTGTCCGACCAGAAAGCCATTGAAAGTTGTGTTCCAGCATGGCCACAACCAGCTGACTGAAACAAGTAAAATAATATTTGTGTGTGTGTGTGTGTGTATCCTCTCCGTTTATTTTCTCGTGTTCCTTACTGCTGAAGAGTGTCAACTCGAAATATAAAAGACTTTTTCACCTTCCCGAGCGTCAAACTAAAACACCTGCTTTCGTCTTTTGCTTTTGTCTAAATTTCAACTATATATGTGTGACTGTATGTGCGTATGTAATGCATATATATATATATATACACATATATATAATATATATATATATATATATATATATATATATATAATTATGTATGTAATGTATATATGTATATATATATTATATATATATATTATGTGTGTGTGTGTGTGTGGTGTGTGTGTGTGTGTGTGTGGGTGTCGTGTGTGTGTATGGTGTATCTATGTATATATATATATATATATATATATATATATTACGACGATAATAGATATCGAGACAGACATTAATACTGCAATTCCCGTCACCATATCACACTTCCCCGCCACAATCACTACCCTACCCACATTGCAGCACGTTCAGAAATGTCACAAACAATACAAAAAGCAA
>NW_021823594.1:2500-5000 GCF_006345805.1 Octopus sinensis | reverse complement strand
ATATATATATATATATATATATATATATATATATAGATTAATATATATATATATATATATATATATATATTATATAATAAGCATATCTCAAAAGTCTTTGAATTCCCAGACAAATAAGTATTAGGACGTTTAAAACGCGCGAAAGACTTCTTTGTTCATGTAGTTATAACTTCCTGCAAAAGAAAAAAAAAAGGAAAAAACAGAATCCGAAGACGTCGGAATTTTCCTAACCCGTCCACCGCCAAAATGCTAACAGCTCGGGGTGCACTAAAACTCAGCATGATGAATGGAAGAAGGGTACAATTTGGGAGGGATACGAAATCAGCATAGCCAGTAGGTTCCTTCCTGTGTGTGGGTGGGTTAAACAGCATGCATTTCAAGGCTTAGAAATCTTAAATTAATTAATTATTCATACCGTCTTATTTATTTATTTATTTATTATTATTATTATTATTATTATTATTATTATTATTATTATTATTATTATTATTATTATTATTATTATTATCATTATTATTATTATTATTTTATATTTATTTCATGCATTATTACATTCATATGCGGTGTATCATATAACGCCGCCCTAAGTCTGAATTCCTTTTATATATAACACTTTGTCAAAGCGCTGACGTTTTCTAAGCGCTATATTCTTTTACGGCCATTGAATTTTATTATATCATTTCTAAATCTTGTGGCCATTAAACAGATAAGTAATTAAATAAATAAATAAATGGATAAATAAATAAATGGATAAATAAATAAATGAATATTATTGTTGTTGTGTTTTGGTTTTGCTTTAATTTATAGGAATTGCAGCCAAGTGAACCCTCAAGGGACAAAAAGGTTTTGTGTCTGAAGATGCTAGCAGGTGAGGTGCTGCCATGCAATTGAAAAGACTGATGTCTGTGGAAGAAAAAACAAAAGAGAGAGTAAGATTGCATTTATATGGAGAGAACATTTCGTACAACATGCAAGGAACCCATAAGCATGATCTTTTGTTTTTGGGGGAAGTGTTTAGCTGCATGGGACTTGGGTTGCATATTTGTTGGCTCCTCAAGTGCCGCAAATAATGTTGTGATACCACGTTCTTCTGATTTCAATTTCCAAGGCCTTATATTTGCTCAGTATTAATATTATTAAGAGGGCGAGCTGGCGTGTTGTCCGCATTGTCATCACTCCGGACAAAATACTTAGAGGCATTTCATCCGTTCTGAGTTCAAATTGCACCGAGGCCTACTTTAACTTTCATCCTTTCTGGGTCGATAAATTAAGCACCAGTGAGACACTGGGGGGTCAATGTAATCGACTATTCTCCTCCCACAAAATTTCAGGCCTTGAGCCTTTAGTAGAAAAGATTATTACTATTTCTATTATTAAGGGCAGCGAGCTGGCAGAAACGTTAGCACGCCGGGTGAAATACTTACCAGTACTTCGTCTATCATTACGTTCTGAGTTCAAATTACGCCGAAGTAGATTTTGCTTTTCATTCTTTCGGGGTCGATAAACTAAGTATCGGTGAAATACTGGAGTCAATGTAATCGACTAGTCCCATCCCCTCAAATTTCAGGCCTTGTGCCCTTCGTAGAAAAGATTATTATTATTTCTATTATTAAGGGCAGCGAGCTGGCAGAAACGTTTGCAGCAGGACGAAATGCTTAGCAGTATTTCGTCTGCCGTTACGTTCTTCTGAGTTCAAATTCCGCCGAAGTTGACTTTGCCTTTCATCCTTTCGGGGTCGATAAATTAAGTACCAGTTACGCACTGAGGTCGATGTAATCGACTTAATCCGTTTGTCTGTTCTTGTCTGTCCACTCTATGTTTAGCCCCTTGTGGGTAATAAAGAAATAGGTACTTCGTCTGTCATTACGTTCTGGATGGGTCAACATGTACTTGCAATTTTAACGACACCAAAAGCAACAAGACCAAATCACTGCTCACCCCTTTTGAAGGCATCGAGCCAAAGGATATGTGACTGAGAGTGCAAGACAAAAGACTTAGTTGCTATACATGTGGAAGTAAAATCCTCTTGAGGGCCTTTTTACTCTGAAATTGCATGTTGACCCATGTCGATTTTGCTTTTCATTTTTTCGGGGTCGATAAAATAAATATCGGTGAAATACTGGGTCAATGTAATCGACTAGTCCACCCCAACAAAAAAATTTCAGGCCTTGTACCTTTAGTAAAAAGGAGTATAATCATCGCTTAAATCCACTTTACGAAATTTCACAGATCATGGTTCGTTCTCTGAAATCAATTTTTTTTTACAGTTGCTTTTGTTGACGTGATCATTGTCACAAGCGGTCTTGGTTGTTGTTGTTGTTGTTGTTGTTGTTATATTCTTGTTATGATTGCTGTTATTGTTGTTTAGCAGTTTCTAAGCAATAAAAACGGTACCGGACATTCGCATCACCAAACATCGCCATTAATAAAAATAGAAAGAAAGAAAGAAAGGAAGGAAGAAGGAAAGAAAGAAGGAAAGAAAGAAAGAAAGAAAGAAAGA
>NW_021823593.1:0-21799 GCF_006345805.1 Octopus sinensis | reverse complement strand
ATATATATATATAGATATATATATATACATTACAGATATAGGGTGAAAGATAATTAATTTAATAAAATCAACAAATTTCACCTAGTAGTATTTCGGTATGGAAAAGGACCATATTCGGTAAAAACTTATACAAAAAGTTTTTTTATATATAATTATAACAATGAGGGTTTTGCAACAAGTTGCTTGACCACATACCGAAAATTTTAACAATAAGGGTTTTGCAACATAGTAGTCCTTTGGCTGCTATTTCTAAAATTTTCGGTATGTAGTCAAGCAACTTGTTGCAAAACCCTTATTTTTATAATTTATATATATATATATATATATACTCTTTTTAATTGTTTCAGTCATTTGACTGCGGCCATGCTGGAGCACCGCCTTTAGTCGAGCAAATCGACCCCGGGACTTTATTCTTTGTAAGTCCAGTATTTATTCTATCGATCTCTTTTGCCGAACCGCTAAGTGACGGGGACGTAAACACGCCAGCATCGGTTGTCAAGCAATGTTAGGGGGACAAACACAGAGACACAAACACACACACACACATATATATATATACATATATACGACAGGCTTCTTTCAGTTTCCGTCTACCAAATCCACTCACAAGGCATTGGTCGGCGCGGGGCTATAGCAGAAGACACTTGCCCAAGATACCACGCAGTGGGACTGAACCCGGAACCATGTGGTTGGTTAGCAAGCTACTTACCACACAGCCACTCGTCTAAGATGTTCATAGCAATGCATTTGCATGCCATAGCTAACGCAAAAAAAACCTAATACATTATATATAACAAATTCATATTAACTAATCAAGAATCGAAGAGAACCAAAGAGTAAAGGGGAAAATGAATAAATAGATGAAGACATAAACGGGAGATGAAATAGGAGATGAGAGATTGTTCTGTCTCCAGAATCATGGGTCTATTAATAGCATGTGTGTCTGTTCTGTTTGTTATTAAGAAGGCTGGACAACATTAGTAGTAGTAGTAGTAGTAGTAGTAGTAGTATTAGTAGTAGTAGTAGTAGTAGTAGTAATGGGGGTGATTGTGGTGGGGGGGTGGGGGTGGTAGTAGTAGTAGTAGTAGTAGTGGTGGTGGTGGTGGTGGTGGTTGTAGTAGTAGTAGTAGTAGTAGTGGTGTGGTTGCGGTGGTAGTAGTAGTAGTAGTAGTGGTGGTGGTGGTGGTGGTGGTGGTTGTGGTTGTTGTGGTGGTTGTAGTTGTTGTGGTGGTGGTGGTGGTAGTAGTAGTAGTAGTAGTGGCGGCGGTGGTGGTGGTGGTGGTGGTGGTAGTAGTAGTAGTAGTAGTAGTAGTAGTAGTAGTAGTATAGTAGTAGTAGTAATCTTTTATCTTTTACTTGGTTCAGAGTCATTAGACTGCAGACATGTCGGAGCACCTCTTTGAAGAAATTTTTTTAAGCTTCGTTCTTACTCTATTGGTCTCTTGTTCCGAACCGCTATGTTACGATGGCGTAAACACACCAGTACCGGTGGTCAAACCGTCTGACAAGGCTTTGGTTGGCCCCGAGGCTCTTGTAGAAGACACTTGTCCAAGGTGCCATGCAGTGGGACAGAGCATGGAACAATATGGTTGGGAAGGCGGCGAGCTGGCAGAAGCGTTAGCACGCCGGGAGAAATGCTTTGCAGTATTTCATCTGCCGTTACGTTGTGAGTTCAAATTCCGCCGAGGTCGACTTTGCCTTTCATCCTTTCGGGGTCGATAAATTAAGTACCAATCATGCACTGGGGTCGATGTAATCGACTTAATACCTATGTATGTCCTTGTGTGTCCCCTCTATGTTTAGCCCCTTGTGGGTAATAAAGAAATGGGTACAATATGGTTGGGAAGCTAACGTCTAACCACATATCTATACTGTGATTTGCATGGAACCCCCTTAGTATATATCTACGCACTGTTGCTGCTGTACAACAAGGATGGGGGACTTTTACCCTCCACGATGCTTGTACTGACTATAAATCACTAAAGCATTTGCTTCTTTTCCATAAATGTTATCAGCTTCTCCCTGACATCGTTGCATGACCTTGCTGATATGTAAGGTTACCGAGACAAGCCTTATAATTTGTGGCATCTGCTTTTAATATCAAGATATCATTTTAAGACTTGATCCGCCTTTGTTTGGTTACGCTTTCTTTCAACATGCCTTTTAGGCAAACTGGATGGGAAGCCCTCAAGGATTCATTGCAGAGAACCACTTCATTCTGGCTAACGCAGATAATACATCTGTCTCCTCTATATCAATGATTCCCATTGTTATGTCAGCGTGTGCGTGTATGTAGATTTAAGTTCGTATATGTATGTCTAAGGGCGTGCATGTACGTATATGTGTGTGAACGAGCTCGCGCGTGTACATATATATATACGCACTCGCAAACATACACTTTACAATATATATATATATATATATATATATATATATATATATATATATATATTGTAAAGTGTACGGGTGGGAGGAAGGTTATATTTAGTTACAAGGGAAATAAAGAGACCAAAGAGAAACAGGACCCAGATTATAGATGGCGGATACACGAGGTGGGGAAAGTAATGGAAGATTAACAAGTAGTAGTAGGAAGAGGAACAGTAGTAGTAGTAGTAGTAGTAGTAGTAGGAGGAGGAGGAGGAGGAGGAGGAGGAGGACCAGGAGGACCAGGAGGAGAAGCAGTAGTAGTAGTAGTAGTAGTAGTAGTAGTAGTAGTAGTAGTAGTAGTAGTAGTGGTGGTGGTGGTGGTGGTTGTGGCGATAGCGGCGGCGGCGGTGATGGCAGCGGCGCCGGTAACGGCAGCGGCACGGTGATGGTGGTAGTGGTGGTGGTAATGGAAATGGTGAAATTGGTAGTGTTTTAGTAGTAGTAGTAGATATAGTAGTAGTAGTAGTAGTAGTAGTAGTAGTAGTAGTAGTAGTAGTAGTGTCTTGTCGAAGGAACGGATATCGTTGTAACTCGTATCTAAACGAAAGATGGCTTGACGGAGATGGTACAGAGTAAAGGTTGAGGCCCTTTTTATCATTGGTTTGTTCGGTCAAGGCTGGTCAGGGGTTAAACAATGACAATAACAAAAACGACAGCACTACTACTACTACTACTACTACTACTACTACTACTACCCCCACCACCACCGCCACCACAACCATCACAGCTACTACCACTACTACTACTACTACTACTACTACTGCTGCTGCTGCTGCTGCTGCTGCTGCTATAATGCAACTAAATTTAGATAATACGGAAATGAATCCGTTTTTAGCCTTATCTTGGTGTTAGTCATTTTCTCTATGGTTATATGTATTCTAAGTGAAGGCGTATGGCTTAGTGGTTAGGGTGTTAATCTCATGATCGTTAGGTTGTGGTTTCGATTCCTGGACCGGGCGATGAGTTGTGTTCTTGAGCAAAACACTTCATTTTACCGCTCAGCCGGTAAAAATGAGTAATCCTGTAATGGAACGATCTCCCGTCCAGGTAGAGAAGATACGTAGTCTGATCAATAAGTATCCGGACTGTTACTATAGTAACAAAGCTAATGCACGCAGAGTGATGCCGCTTGGCACCGATTGACCTTGAACTTTCCTGTGCATGCGCACCAAGTTTTAACGCTCTAGCTCACTTTCGCTGTTTACAGTAGTGTTTGGAGTATATGTATTATGTATATATGTATGTGTGTGTATGTGTATGTATATAAGTGAGCATGCATGTATGCATGTATGTATGTATGCATGTATGTATGCATGTATATATGTATGTATGTATGTATATATGTATGTATGCTACATGTATGTATGTATGTACGTATGTATGCATGTATATATGTATGTATGTATGTATGCATGTATGTATGTATGTATGTATATATGTATGATTGTATGTATGTATGTATGTATGATTGCATATGAGTATGTATGTATGTATGTGTGTACGTACGTACGTATGTATGTATGTATGTATGTACGTACATACGTATGTATGTACGTACGTATGTGTGTATGTATAGTGAGAAAGAGAGAAAAGACCGTCAGAATGAAAAGCGGAAAAAGGAGAAACAACTGCCTTTTTTTTTTCGCCCAAATGTCACCAAATGCATCAGACATCTTATATTACAGTACTGGCCGGATATAACAAGCTAAAAGAGAAAAGTGGTTAATTTTTCTTCAAGGCTCAGTATCCCCATCACCTAGCCACCCCTTCTCTCCCTTCAACATAAACGTGACCGGAACAATAAGAGTTGAGTTTGATTCGAGAGCTGTTGATTCTTGTTATGGCGAGAAGTACTTTGCAAAAGCGGAAGTAACTTCTGAACACTTGTCCGACATTGCGCCCACGAAAGAGAAAAAAGAAGAAACCTGCGCAACACGTTACATGTTTGCATGTCTTCTGGGTGTCTGACGCATTTTATTTTGTCCTTGTTTCAAACACATACAAATGCAAACACAGACACACACACACATACAATACACATACACGTGTGTGCCTGTATTTGAATATAAGTGAAGGCGCGTGGCTTAGTGGTTAGGGGCATTCGGCTCTTGATCGTAAGGTCGTGAGTTCAATTCCCGGCGGCGGCGCGTTGTGTCCTTGAGCAAGACACTTTATTTTTCACGTTGCTCCAGTCCACTCAGCTGGCAAAAATTAGTAGTACCTGTATTTCAGAAGGGCCAGCCTTGTCACACACTGTGTCACGCTGAATATCCCCGAGAACTACGTTAAGAGTACACGTGTTTGTGGAGTGCTCAGCCACTTACACGTTAATTTCACGATCAGGCTGTTCCATTGATCAGCTGGGACCCTCGTCGTCGCAACTAACGGAGTGCTCCTTGAATATATATATAATATACACGCAGCCCCATGTGTGTATGTGTCTGTGCGAAGGCACATGGCCATGGGGTTAGGGTGTTGCACTCACTATCGTTAGATCGTGGGTTCGATTCCCGAACAGATGCACAGATTTCGTCTGCCGCTACGCACTGGGGTCGATATAATCGACTTAATCCGTTTGTCTGTCCTTGTTCGTCCCTTCTATGTTTAGCCCCTTGTGGGTAGTAAAGAAATAGGTATTTCGTCTGCCGCTATGTTCTGAGTTCAAATTCCGCCGAGGTTGACTTTACCTTTCATCCTTTCGGAGTGGATAAATTAAGTACTATTTGAGTACTGAGGTCGATGTAATTGATTATCCCTCTCCCCCAGATTTCAGGCTTGTACCTATAATAGAAAGGATTGTAATTGACATATAAATCTAAAAGTCAAAATTAGTGTTTCAACGATAATGCCTACGCCAGTTATAATGACCTTGTCGGCTATAAAGGGATGACAATACACGCCAACATTGCTTCAGTCTGAAGATGAGACTACGAATGATTCAGGAACCTTGAAGTTCTACACTATTTGTAAGGAATTTATAACACACACGTATATACACATCACATCACACACATGACACCCATATTGTATACTATTGTCTATGGGGAACAGCTTGAGCCAAGTCTTCTTTCAGCATACACCTTTGAACACACGCACACACATATATACATCTATCCATACAAATATACATACACACACATACACCTATATAAATATATATATATTATATATATATATATATATATGCACATACATACAGACGGACAGGCGTACATACTTTCATTCACACATACATACATTCATACATGAATATAGACATATACACATATATACACACCTATGTACATAGTTCAATCACCTTTGTTCCTGATGACACCCGCCAGCAGTACAGCTGTTGTTGATACCTTTGTTGCTGTCATCGTTGTTATTATAATTATCATTATTGTTTGGTAACTGGTAGGTATTTACTAATATTCAGTTCATGCGTTTGTTGTTATGTTTTCAAACGGTTCCCTATAATATATGTACATAAAATATAAATCTCCCATTTCGAAACAGACACTATGCTTTAGCAATGGAAAGTTATAGTTGAGTGAATTCAAACTCCAATATATTATTGATCACTTAAGGCAGCCATGTGTCAGGGGCGTTCGAGTAAATCACTTTACGATAATCGTCCAAGATCTCCGCGCCGTGAGTTCAAATCCAACAGAGGTCAATTTCGCTTTCATACTTTCTGAGTATGAACATAAAACATTTCTTCTATGCTTAACCCATTAACTGCCAATTTTTTAAATTCATATTTTTTGGTTTTGCCATGTGTCTTAGGAGTTAAAATAATATAGAGTATTTAAATTGTCTTCATATGTGAATTATTTTGGAAATTATAATAAATTTTTTGAAAAGTCCAAAATGGGGATTAAAAATATAAATAAATGCGCCCTTTTTAAAGCTTAGGCAGGCTCATGGACCCAGTTTCTATGGCGTATGCGTTTCCCAGCTGGACGGGATGCCAGTCCATCGCAGTGTTACTCATTTTTGCCAGCTGAGTGGACTGGAGCAACGTGAAATGAAATGTTTTGCTCAAGAACACAACGCGTCGCCTGGTCTACGAATCGAAACCACAATCTTACGATCATGGTGCTGACACCCTAACCACTAAGCCACGCGCCTCCACCAAATGGGGGGATTACTTGGAAAAAATATATATTTATCCTTTTCTTTTCAATTGCAATAATAAACATTTTAGTTTTTTTTAGCTATAGTATCAAATGTGAATGTGCATGAAATATCAATGAATGATGTAGACGAGAAATGCATTTAAAAAGAAACGTTTTCAAAGCAGTCAATATTTTTGTAGTTCAAAAATTGCGATTTATAACATGAAATGTCCTCTTGAATTAACCAGACAAACTTTATATGACAAACTTTAAACGCTAAATATTGTTAAACCCACCTCTGCAAAGTCAATGTACATAAGTAATTCACTTTAATGAACAACCGGCAGTGAAACTATTTTTGGCAGATCTCCAAATGAGCCTCATAGCAGGCAATGGGTTAAGTAAATTATTTCTTTTCCCTTAACCCTTTCTGTTTATCTCTCTGGAAGAAATCATCCGTGATCAGACTTATTTCTTTACTGCCAACAAGGGGCTACAAACAGAGGGGACAAACAAGGACAAACAAACGGATTAAGTCGATTATATCGACCCCAGTGCGTAACTGGTTCTTATTTAATCGACCCCGAAAGGATGAAAGGCAAAGTCGACCTCGGCGGAATTTGAACTCAGAACGTAATGGCAGACGAAATACCTATTTCTTTACTACCCACAAGGGGCTAAATACAGAGGAGACAAACAAGGACAGACAAAGGGAGTAAGTCGATTATATCGACCCCAGTGTGTAACTGGTACTTAATTTATCGACCCCGAAAGGAGGAAAGGCAAAGTCGACCTCGGCGGAATTTGAACTCAGAACGTAGCAGCAGACGAAATACCTATTTCTTTACTACCCACAAGGGGCTAAACACAAAGGAGACAAACAAAGACAGACAAAGGGATTAAGTCGATTGTATCGACCCAGTGCGTAACTGCTACTTTTTTAATCGATCACGAAATGATGAAGGGCAAAGTCAATCTCGGCGGAATTTGAACTCAGAACGTAGCGGCAGACGAAATACCGCTGAGCATTTCGTCCGGCTTGCTACGTTTTTGCCAGCTCGCCGTGATCAGACTTGGAAATGGTTGGGCTCCACCACGTCTAAAAGTACCCAGGAAAAAATGTATACTAGAATGATGCTCCTACGACTCCATTAAGAATTATAGATCCCAAGAGAAGTATTAATATATTATTGTACTTGGAAATAAGGCGGTGAATCTTCAAGCACGTCGGACAACATTTCTGTCAGCACTTCTTCCGGCTGTTTACGTTTTCAGTTCAAACCCCTTTCGGGTTAGTGTCGAAATTCGAAAGAATTATTGTACCCGGAGATGATGTTATGAAGTTCTTTGTCCTGCCTTGATTTGACGGAGGGTAAGAAATACCCAGAGACAGAAACATACACGCAAATACACAGGCTTACACACACACATAGATATACACACAGATAATCAGACACGCACATAGACATACTCAGAGATATACACATAAACACGCAGACACACACACACACACACACATACATGCAGGCAAACATGCACACAAACGCGCATACATACACACGTATACACCGACATACAATGAGGCGGATCGTGACGTTTGATTTATTCGTGTTTGGTCGTCTTTATAAAGACATGCACACACATACACACACACACTGCCTCACACATACTCATATATATACATACTGCCACATACATGCACACAGACTCGTGCGCACAGCCAAGCATGAACAACACACACACACACACTCGCAGGCAGAGACCCATGGATAAATGAATCAACGATAGAGCTTGTACGTGCTCGCTCAACATGACAAATCTCCTTCAGATCACAAGACACATTGGATAATGTAGTCTTCAGAAAGGAGAGGGAGAGAGAGAGAAAGAGAGAGAGAAAGAGAGAGAGAGAGAGAGAGAGAGAGAGAGAAAGAAAGAAAGAAAGGAAGAAAGAAAGAAAGGAAGGAAGAAAGAAAGAAAGAAAGAAAGAAAGAAAGAAAGAAAGAAAGAAAGAAAGAAAGAAAGAAAGAAAGAAAGAAGGAAAGAGAGAATTATGGCCCAAACTAGAAGCCTTTGATCAAAGGTCTACTTGTTTGAAAGCAAATCTGGTTTGAACAACAAGAAAAATTAAAAACACAGAATCTCTCTCTCTCTCTCACTCTCTCTCGCGCTCTGTCTCTCTCTCTCTCTCTTCTCTCTCTCTCTCTCTCTCACACACACACACACACACACAACGGAGGCAAACATTGAGATAGGTGCATTCAGACGGACAGATAGGCAGGCGGACGAACAGAAAGGCGAGCTGGCAGAAACGTTAGCACGCCAGGCGAAATGCTTAGCGGTATTTCGTCTGCCATTACGTTCTGAGTTCAAATTCCACCGAGGTCGACTTTGCCTTTCATCCTTTCTGGGTCGATTAAATAAGTACCACTTACGCACTGGGGTCGATATAATCGACTTAATCCGTTTGTCTGTCCTTGTTTGTCCTCTCTGTGTTTAGCCCCTTGTGGGCAATAAAGAAATAAGAAATGGTTATTCCAACGGAGAATACATTGAAAAACCACATAGACAGACGGACTGACAAACAGACAGACAGCCAACCCAAAATTGTCATTCGCACAGAGAAGCAGACAGTCATAGGCCACACAGACAGATAGAAAATAAATGGATCTCAGTCTGTGTCAACGATCGTGATTTCAGTGGTTCTATCAACCGAATTATTTGTTCTGTGTATTAGAATGTTTGCGGTCGAGTATTCCACAGGTACATTATACCCTTAAATGTAATTCTCAGACAGATTATGGTGATTAAAAAAAGATCACTTGTCCATGATAACTTGCAGTGGGATTGAACTCAGATTATTGTGAATGCGAAGCGAACCTCTTAACCATTTGGCCAGGCTGCATTCATGTAAAGGGATAAGCGTCGACATACGCACAAAGAGAGAAAGATCTACTTATCAACAAGACTTGATGCTAACTCTACGTTAACTTCAACCATGCATTTCCATGCTGATGGCGTCACTGAGAAATAAATATCCGTAATATACTGTCGTTGTCATTGTTGTTCTTTTTCTCTTCTTGCTATTTTCCTTGTTTTTGTTAGTATTACTCTTTACTCTTTTACTTGTTTCAGTCATTTGACTGTAGCTATGCTGGAGCACCACCTTTTAGTCGAGCAAATCTACCCTAGGACTTATTCTTTGTAAACCTAGTACTTATTCTACAGGTCTCTTTTGTCGAACCACTAAGTTACGGGGACGTAAACACACCAGCGTCGGTTGTCAAGCGATGTTGGGACACACACACACACACACACACACACACACACATATATATATATACATACATATATATGACGAGCTTCTTTCAGTTTCCATCTACCAAATCCACTCACAAGGCTTTGGTCGGCCCGAGGCTATAGTAGAAGACACTTACCCAAGATGCCACACAGTGGGACTGAACCCGGAACCATATGGTTTGTAAGCAAGCTATTTACCACACAGCCACTCCTACACCTATTGCTTACATTTGTACAAAATTGTACATCTAGTTTATGGTTCTGAAGATGCGTGGTATAGTAGTTTGTGAGGGTGGTTTCACGACCTTTAAGTCGACAGTTCGATTCTCGGACGGAGCAATATGTTGTGTTCTTCAGCAAGGGACTTCGTTTCACCTTGCTTCAGTCCAGTCATCTAACAATTTGTACCGCGACAACTTAGATTTCGGTTCAATCACCAGCGATGGACTGGTATTCTGACTAACGTTCGAAAGAGTATTGTAACGTTAGGAAGAGTCGCTTAAACGCCATGTAAACCAAAATAAACTCTAGCTGGATGATTTTTAACTTAATGATTCTTTCGTCACTACACCAGCGACGGTTGTTGCTTCTTCTTCTTCTTCTTCTTCTTCTTCTTCTTCTTCTTCTCTTCTTCTTCTTCTTCTTCTTCTTCTTCTTCTTCTTCCAATCAGGACTCACGCCATTAGCCATAAAGAATATAATCTCTAATTCGAGCCTACTCTAAGCTAAGAATGCGTGTGGAAACTTGAAGATCCGCCCACCACATGCGATAGACTAGCGGTTGCACGGGCGCGAAAGCTACGTTGTTATTCTCATTCTGTAAATGGTGGCTTTTAACGGGTGGAGAGATGAACCATCCTGGGGTACAGAGGATTCGCAATCTAGACTTGTGGGTTACACCATGGTTCCTCTGCTTTGTGGCAGAAGTAGGAAGGAAGAGTGAGAGAAAGTTGTGGTGAAAGAGTACAGCGGGGTTCACCCCCGCCCCTTCGCCGGAGCCTCGTGGAACTTAGGTGTTTTTGCTCAATAAACACTCACAATGCCCGGTCTGGGAATCGAAACCGCGTTCTTACAACCGCGAGTCCGGTGCCCTAACCACTGGGCTATTGCGCCTCCACACGATTGTTGCTTCGCTGAAGCGGTGGAATAAGATCAAAACATATCCGTAATTTTCTCCCCTTATGTAGCCGATATATTTTAAAATAGTCAGTGAGCTAACATCTTTTCCTCACAATATATGTTATGATTCTTTTTTTTTTTTTACCTTTCTTTTTTGGAGGATTGAAAGAATCATTAAAGTACCAAACAAAAATGTCTTGCAGTATATAATTACAGACCTTTACGTACTATGTTCGAATGGCGGTAACAGCTTTAGTATTTCCTTTCATCTTTCCGATTTGGACTTACTAGTGGAATTTATCTGATGGGCTTCATACAGTTTCCGTCTTCCCACTCAAAAGACTTCATTAGACACGAGATTATGGTGATTAAAAAAAGATCACTTGTCCATGATAACTTGCAATGGGATTGAACTCAGATGATTGTGAATGCGAAGCGAACCTCTTAACCATTTGGCCAGGCTGCATTCATTTAAAGGGATAAGCGTCGACATACGCACAAAGAGAGAAAGACCTACTTATCAACAAGACTTGGTGCTAACTCTACGTTAACTTCACCCATGCATTACCATGCTGATGGCGTCACTGAGAAATAAATATCAGTAATATACTGTCGTTGTTATTAGTCAAAGTATTAGCCAAATAATGGAATCGATATAATAAGAAGATTCTGGAAGGTCTACTCTTTTACTCTTTTATTTGTTTCAATCATTTGACTGTAGCCATGCAGAAGCACCGCCTTTAGTCGAGCAAATCGACCCCAGGGACTTATTCTTTGTAAGCCTAGTACTTATTTTATCGGTTTCTTTTGCCGAACCGCGAACCGCTAAGTTACGGGGACGTAAACACACCACCATCGGTTGTCAAGAGATGTTGGGTGGGGACAAACACAGTAACACATAAACACACAAACACACATACATATATAAATATATACGACGGGCTTCTTTCAGTTTCCGTCTACCAAATCCACTCACAAGGCTTTGGTCAGCCCGAGGCTATAGTAGAAGACACTTGCCCAAGGTGCCACACAGTGGAAATGAACTCGGAACCGTGTGGTTGGTAAGCATGCTACTTACCACACAGCCACTCCTGCGTCTATCAACCAGCTTTGAGATTGAAAGCTCTACCAGTCTCTGAACTGGATACCACTGTATCGCCAAGTTATGCCTGATTTTAGAAGGAGACAAGTAATTAGATAGATTTGCATCTATACCTATTATCAGATTTTGTTAGGGGCCCCATATGGTAAAGATGTGGATGGGAGAAATGTGGGTAGAGGGTGATGTGCTAGCAACCCTCTCCCCTTACTGTTTTAGAAAATAAACAACAACACAACTACGCAGAAGCAGCCATGGTTGAAAGATCAAGAAGCATTGTTAATAGAGAAAAGAAGCATGGTCATTCCTTACCCAAGTGACCTTATCTTATCGCCCTTCGCTTGTTATGCGCTCATAAATTAGTTTGATAGTTGAGCTCTGATTGGGTGTATGTAAATGAGTTTATAAATGGGGTTCGGAACTCTCATGAGAAAAAATTTCGCATCCTGGAGGCGGGACCAGAAAGTGAGACTAAACCAGTGAAATCTCTAGGAGTCTGTATAAGATTTTGCTCGTTAAAATTATGTGCATTAAATTGGTTATGTTTCTAGAAGGCACCAAATATTCTAATTTCGTTTATCCGATTTCTAATAATACTTAATTATAAAAATACAATAGGATTTTTTTAACATCGAATGACTATAAAGGTCCTCTCAAGTGAAACAAGTATCAAAGGGTCTATGGGGGGAAAATGGTTGGCAAACACTGGTCTGAAATAAACAAACATTAGTGCTAATGGTGGTGCACCAACATGGCCTCTAGGTAGAAACGATAACAGGATAATAGAATAATAGAATAATAGAATAATAGAATAATTGATTCTACACCTCCATAAATTTGAGACGTTTGCCTATATTAGAAATCAATTCGGTGATATTTATCGTCTGCTGTATTGAATACGTTAACACTAACTTAATTAGTCGTGACTAATCGTCTTTAGTTTTCACTGGAAACTATATTAGCTCTGAAACATAGACATTCCAAAAAGAGGAGTTGTCACTTTTGAGATAAATTGTTTATGCTTAGGCAGCCATTAGCATTGAATTACCAGAAAACAGGTTTGTTAAAACGATATTGTGGATTGTGTGTGTATGTATTTTTTTTGAAAGGGTTTTTAATGGTATTTTTTGCTGTTGTTGTTGTTGTTGGTGGTGGTGGTTTTTGTTGTTAACAGACGAGAATTTTTTAAATGTAACTAAATAAATAAATGAGAAAATATTATAACTAAATATGTGAACATTACATACCGGTATATGTGTAGGTATGTATAAGTATACAAGCACATATATATGTATATATATACATGTATGTGTGTGTTTGTGTGTGTGTGTATGAATGTATTTTATATATATGTATATATATATACATTTACTTGTGTATAATTAAAAGTATGTGTGCATGTGTGTGTAAACATATATGCACATGTCTCTGCATGTGTATGTATATTTTATGTGTGTGTGTGCAAATATATGAATGTATACACACACACACACACCACACACACACACACACTATATATATATATTATATAATAATAATATAATATATATATAATCTATATATATATATATTATATATACATGTATATTCATATGTACATGTCAACATACATATACGCAAATACATATATGTATATATGGAAGTATGTACGTGTGTATCTATGTATGTTTGTATGTCTATATGTATGTACAAATAAATATAGAGGAAGGAGAGAGGAAGAGAGATATTTAGAAGAAAATAAATGGCAGTATAATGGCGCAGTATGCAACGAAACGTGGAGAGAAAACTGCGAGAACAGCATCAAAAATCGCCAAAAAAAGTATATCTTTCATCGAAAGTGCTTGAGGAAAAATCCAGAACATTTCGTACCCTGATCATAGAGAACCAGATAAGTGTTTAGAAAATTAATGTCGTGAAGATTCCAACACAAAACAGAATGAAGATTACGACGGTCAGATCACGTTCTATTACAGCTAAATCATCGGTATGCCTGCCAGATTGTAAGTATTGAGATAAAGACTACCAAAAGGAAGAGGACGAACAAAGAAGGGCGATAACCACATGGCTTCTAATGTTTCAGGAAGGACTGTTGGCAGTCAAAAAGAATGACAGGAGGGCACGCGTAACACGTACTCTGTGTGCGTATGTGTGGGTGTACGCGTGTGTCTGTGTATGTATGTGTGTGTGTGTGTGCGTGAGTGTGTGTGTGTGTGTCTTCTCGTTATTATTCAGGTAAACACTTACGCGCGCGCAAAAGTACATACGCAGACACTCATATATGCACTCATATATACTTACACACACACATACATGTGTGTGTGTGTGTGTGTGTGTGTGTGTGTATGGCTTAGTGGTTAGGGTGTCAGCATCATAATCGTAAGATTGTGGTTTCGATTCCTGGACCGGGTGACGCGTTGTGCTCTTGAGCAAAACACTTCATTTCACGTTGCTCCAGTCCACTCAGCTGGCAAAAATGAGTAACGCTGCGATGGACTGGCATCTCGTCCAGCTACGGAACACATACGCCATAGAAACCGGGAAACCGGGCCCATGGGCTTGGCTAGGCTTTAAAAGGGCGCATTTATTTATTTTATATATATATGCACTATTACATGAACAAATATATATACATATATGTACACATATACGTATGTATGCATGTATATACGACGACTGATCCGGACTGTTGCCATAGTAACGAAACTAAAGTACGTAGTATGATGCCGCTAGGCAAAGATTCACATTGAACTCTACTGTGAATGTGCACCAGGTTTTAACATTCTAGCTCACTTTTGCTGTTTACAGCAGTGCTTGGAAGGTACGTGTGTAGCGTGTGGAATGCCCTCCTACCCACTATCTCTCCCAGATCTTCTCTGTATATACGACGACTGATCCGGACTGTTGCCATAGTAACGAAACTAAAGTACGCACTATGAAGCCGCTAGGCAAAGTTTCACATTGAACTCTACTGTGAATGTGCACCAAGTTTTAACATTCTAGCTCACTTTTGCTGTTTACAGCAGTGCTTGGAAGGTACGTGTGTAGCGTGTGAAATTCCCTCCTACCCACTATCTCTCCCAGATCTTCTCTGATCCGAATTAGTAGCATCTCTTATGGTCCCAGCTATGTGGTAATAATCATGTGAACGACTCAGACTGAAGGACCACGAGTTCTCGCTAGAACTTCTTTCTAGAAGCAGTTCAAATAATATTCTTTCCAAAAAAATTGAATTGCAGTTGGTCTCTGGTTATGGCAACCTCTGTTGTGCCGCTGGTTTTATAGCAGATTGGGATATTTTCTGTTTGGTTGCCAAAGTCAATTTCTGTCCGAATTGATTTGATATTTAGTGTAATGAAACATTTTTATAGTCTAATCAATGACAGGAAAATCATTTTCGCCATAAATCAATAAATAAAGAGTTATTAACTTTTAAAGTTTGAAAATTTGGGATAATTTTAGCCAATATAGATCCACAAATACATTCATGCTTGTTTCCATAGTAACAAACCAAACATGAGAACTCTTTTGTCTGCGAGAAAACACGTGTTGACTAATATGTTCCAGTCATTGTGATGGTTGCATATGTGCTAAAAATAGTAGCCAAATAGGCCTTAAATTACGCACTAGAGGAGAATGTGGTTTTGTACTTGCAAGAAAATGGTGTTATACCCAAAAGAAAACTATGCAAAACGGAGAAACATTTTATGAGTACAAGAAAGCGTGGTGGGAACATGCATTGGTGATGCACGCACCAAGGATGATTGGAGTCTATGTCAGTGAGGAAAGACAAATGGTTTGAAGGTGGCACCCTTCCTCGTAGGACTGTAGTTCTTTCACTTTTCTCATGGATTAAGGAATTGTCTTCAGTCTGGTTTTGTGTTGAAGAACTGGGGATGAGCTATTGGTCAGCTGTTGATTACTCTTTTACTCTTTTATTTGTTTCAGTCATTTGACTGCGGCCATGCAGGAGCACTGCCTTTAGTCGAGAAAATCGACCCCAGGACTTATTCTTTGTAAGCCTAATACTTATTCTATCGGCCTCTTTTGCCGAACCACTAGGTCACGAAGACGTAAACACACCAGCATCAGTTGTCAAGCGACGTTGAGGGGGGGGACAAACACAGACAAACAAACACACACACACACATACATATATATATATATATATATATATATATACATATACATATATACGACGGGCTTCTTTCAGTTTCCGTCTACTAAATCCACTCGCAAGGCTTTGGTCGGCCTGAGGCTATAGTAGAATTCACTTGCCCAAGGTGCCACGCAATAGGACTGAACCCAGAACCATGTGGTTGGTAAGCAAGCTACTTACCACATAGCCACTCCTTGTTAGGGAAGTGTGTGCGAAGGACTTTCTCCGTTATCCAGTTAAGGTTGGGGATGTTTGTTTTTGAAAAATAATTAATTTGTAATGTGTTATTTTGTTTTTGGATAAATCTTTTAAGTTTGTGCTATAAGTTTCTTATTTTGAGGAATATTTAATTTGTAATATCCTGTTTATCGCATTAAATGTATTAAATGTATATTAAATGCTTAAAACTACGAAATATGTGTTTACTCGTTTTTGGGTTTTTTTTTTTTTATTGAGCTCGTTGTGAGGTGTTCTAAGAATAACAGCTAAATAAGCCTTAAATCACGCATCCCTGCATTTTTTTTTCCATAATCATATGAAGTCCCGCGTGTAGAATACAAATTCAAAAAACTTTTCTGAAAACTCCCAAAAAATTATATATATATATATATATATATATATTTATGTGTTTACTCCGGTATATATATATATATATATATATATATATATATATATTTGAAGTTTACAGAAAACAAAAGACGAAGACAGATGTATAAACAACAAGCAGGTGTATTAGTTTTACGCTCGGGAAGGTGAAAAAGTCCTTTACGTTTCGAGCCTACGCTCTTCAACAGAAATGAACAAGAGGAAATATACAGAGAAAATAAAAAACACTTGTGGATTTGGCGGTTAATCATATATATCTTACACACACACACACACACACACACACACACACACACACACACACCATTGTCTCTTTCTTTCTGTTTGTCAATCTTCCCTTTTTCTTTGTCTCTCTCTATGAATATATATCTATCTATCTGCGTACGTATATATGTATATATGAATGCATAGATAGATAGATAGATAGATAGATAGATAGATAGATAGATAGATAGATAGATAGATAGATAGATAGATAGATAGACAGAGAGACAGAGAGACATAAAGACAGAAAGACAGACAGACAGAGAGACAGACAGACAGACAGATATATAGATAGATAGATAGATAGATAGATAGATAGATAGATAGATAGATAAATAGATAGATAGATGTAGGTGCATATGTATGCATATGTAAGTATATGAGTATGTGTATGTGTGCGTGTATGTGTGTATCTATGTATGTATATATATGTGTGTGTGCGTACGTGTGTATATATCATATATATGTGTATGTATATATCGTGTGTGTGTGTGAATTTTGCTTCCCACACACCGACCGCTGAATACAGACACTACTTCCAAATGTACGGGATTAAAACTAGGCTGAGTCTGTTTGTTTAGTCAATTACAGGGAACATACATAATGCAGGAGCAAAATTCTTGAGTCATTTAATGTCAGATGGGACAATGCATGCTTGCGTTACATAATCAAGTTCTACTTGGGTTGTATATATATATAAATAAACGTATACCAATGTATATGTTTATATATATATACATATATATATGGGAGTCATTGTATGTATGCTTATGTATATGTGTGTGTATGTGTGTGTGAGAGGCTGGGTATTTTCGTGTGTGTGTGTGTTTAAATCAATGATGGTGTTTGTGTGCTTATGTGCTTGAGCGGGTATCAGTACGTGGACGTGGTGGACGTGTGAATTAGACCAGGATTTCAAAGGAAAGACAGACATCTCATGAAAATAGTGTCCCTCTTCAGCCATATATGAATATACATTTATACATGAACGCATGTGTGTGTGTGTGTGTGTTTCTGAGTGTGTGTGTGTGCATGTGCATGTAGTTATGCATAAATGTATTATGTTTTGTATATACAATTTGCATATATACACCTAAATTTATATATACATACGTGTGTGTGTGTGTGTATGTTATAATACAAAACACAAAGACTTCTGAAATGAAGCTACCTAATGCTTATCATGTGTGTATAGTTAGGTGTGTGTATGTGAGTTTGTGAGGGTGTCTGCGTGTATATGCGTGTGTATGTGTGTTTGCATGCGTGTGTGTGTGTGTGTGTGTGTGTGTGTATGCGTGTGTGTGTTATAAGAGAATCCACAAAATGTCCTGTGAAATAAACCTACTCAGGGTCCACCATAAGTATATGTATATATGTGTGTATATGTTTGTGAGTCTATGTGTGAATGTGTGTGTATGTGTGTGTGTATGCGTGTGTGTATTTACACTTACGCACATGTACATACACACCTCATACTTCTGTTTTATTTTGCTCTTTCTCTGTGAATTAAACCTAATTTTTTCTTCCAAACGCAGATGGGATTTCTCTGTTTAATTTCTTCCCAGGATTTTTTAAATTTGCATTTTTTTTTTTACTACAAGCGCAGAAGTGGCTGTGTGGTAAGAAGCTTGCTTCCCAACCACATGGTTCTCGGGTTCAGTCTCACTGTGTGGCACCTTGGGCAAGTATATTCTACTATAGCCTCAGTGAGTGGATTTGGTAGACGGAAACTGAAAGAAGTCTGTCGATGTTTTCAAGTTACAATGAAAAAAATTTTGTTTCTAGGTTAGAAACCGAATATTTCTTCATTGGTGAAAAATTCGAAAACTAAAACCATGAAGACGTACAAACATACATACACACATACATACATACATACATACATACATACATACATGCATACATGCGTACATACATACATACATACATACATACATACATACATACATACATACATACATACATGCGTATATACATACATATATACATACATATATACATACATATATACATTCATACATACATACAGACATACATACATGTATACATACATATACACATGCATGCATGCATACATACATACATACATACATACATACATACATACATACATACACACAGAAACACGCATGTATGTGTATACACGTATGTTTGCATGTATGTGTATATATGCATGTGTTTATATACATGTCTATATGTATGTACGTACGTATGTATGTATGAATATATGTATGTATATATGCATGTATACATGTACGGATGTAGGTACTGACTTATATATATATATGTGTGTGTGTGTGTGTGTGTGTGTATATAGATGCGCTGACGTCACTCCTTTACGGGTATCATGTAAGGGTCCTTGAACGCTCCCAATTAGAGATGTCTGAGACCCATTCTGAATGTTGGCCGGTCCTTGCGGTCCCCAGACTCAGAGCTCTTGAGGGGCACCGACATCCTGAGCATTGAGCTGATGGTGCTCAAAGCACCATTTTCGTTGAACAGGACATCTTGTTCGGATGAATGATAGAAGAATCCGTAAGCAGATGTTATGCGGCGAACTTTAAGGAAATCACCAACAGCGGATACAAAGATCACGATTTAAGGATTGTGTAAAGACTTCGTTGAAAGCATGTAAGATATATTGGAGGTCAATTAGAGAAGCAATGCTTGTCATCGCAACCAATGGAGGAAACAATTAAAAGAAAGAATAGATATTTTCGAAAACAAAACACGCTTTTTTTATGAACAATTTAAGCTGTCCGAAAAACGCACCGCCAGAGAAATGAATGGAAGTGAATGCGGAAAGCTTGGTCAGCAGATACTCTTTTACTTGTTTCAGTCAAATCGACCCCAGGACTTATTCTTTGTAACCTAGAACTTATTCTATCGGTCTCTTTTGCCGAACCGCTAAGTTACGGGGACGTAAACACACCACACCGTCGGTTGTAAAGCGATGTTGGGGGAACAAACACAGACACACATACATACACACACACACATACATACATACATACATACTACATACATACATACATATATGTACATTTTCAGTTTCCGTCTACCTAATCCACTCACAATGCTTTGGTTGGCCAGAGGCTATAGTAGAAGACACTTGCCCAAGGTGCTACGCAGTGGGACTGAACCGGAAACCATGTTGTTGGTAAGCAAGCTACTTACCACACAGCCACTCCTATACTCTTTTACTCTTTTATTTGTTTCAGTCATTTGACTGCGGCCATGCTGGAGCACCGCCTTTAGTCGAGCAAATCGACCCCCAGGACTTATTCTTTGTAACCTAGAACTTATTCTATCGGTCTCTTTTGCCGAACCGCTAAGTTACGGGGACGTAAACATACCACCGTCGGTTGTAAAGCGATGTTGGGGGAACAAACACAGACACATACATATACACACACACACATACATACATATATATACATATATACGACGGGCTTCTTTCAGTTTCCGTCTACCAAATCCACTCGCAAGGCTTTGGTTGGCCTGAGGCTATAGTAGAAGACACTTGCCCAAGGTGCCACGCAGTGGGACTGAACCCGGAACCATGTGGTTGGTAAGCAAGTTACTTACCACACAGCCACTCCTATACTCTTTTACTCTTTTACTTGTTTCAGTCATTTGATTGCGGCCACGCTGGAGCACCGCCTTTAGTCGAGCAGATCGACCCCAGGACTTATTCTTTGTAAGCCTAGTGCTTATTCTATCGGTCTCTTTTGCCGAACCGCTAAGTTACGGGGGACGTAACACACCAGCATCGTTTGTCAAGCGATGTTGGTGGGGGACAAACACAGACACACAAACATACACACACATATATACATACATATATATATACATATATACGACGGGCTTCTTTCAGTTTCCGTCTACCAAATCCACTCACAAGGCATTGGTCGGCCCGAGGCTATAGTAGAAGAATCTTGCCCGAGGTGCCACGCAGTGGGACTGAACCCGGAACCATGTGGTTGATAAGCAAGCTAGTTACCACACAGCCACTCCTGTGTTTATGTTTATCAAATGCTAACCGAATCACAAGTGTAAAGTATAAATTTGTTTGAGTGTGCAATGTTGTAAATGGTCAGTGATGGCCTTCCTCGGACACGTGTAGACAGCCATCATGTAAGTGCGTGTTTGTTTGCATGGTGGGGGCGGGGTGAGTGTGTGTGTGTGTGTGTGTATGTGTGTTCATATTTCCAAGAAATTTGTTATATAACCCATGTGTTTCGACTTTCATCCTTTCAGTTCTCTGAAACGGACAGATAGACAGACAGGCAGGTAGATAGATATATTGATAGATAGATAGATAGATAGATAGATAGATAGATAGATAGATAGAGGGAGAGAGAGAGAGAGAGAGAGAGAGAGACAGACAGACTGACAGACAGACAGGTAGATCGATCAGGTAGATAGATAGTGACAGACAGACAGACAGAGACAGACAGAGAGACAGAGATAGACAGAGACAGACAGACAGACAGACAGATAGACAGGCAGGCTGGCAGGCAGGAATACAGATAAGCAGATCGATCGATCGATCAATAGATAGATAGATAGATAGATAGATAGATAGATAGATAGATAGATAGATAGATAGACAGATAGATAGACCGGCAAGCAGGCAGGCAGATGGATCGATATACACAAACGTGGATGTATATATAAGTGTATGTGTGTAACATCTATATAACATTTATGAACATTTCTCTTCTCTCT